>NC_045604.1:15686172-15906172 GCF_009762305.2 Zalophus californianus | reverse complement strand
TGATCGGCATAGAAAATCCCAGTGAAAAGGACTGAGTATGTTAAGCGTCCATTAGGGTGAAAAGGTGCGTCCCACCTCACGTGGGCTTCCCGGGATCCCTCTGTTTTGACAAACACGTTTACTGTTCCTTCAGGAGGAGCTTCTAGAGTTCGATTTTCCACCTATGAGTGTAAAAAGATTTATTTTTTGTTTGCAAATAAGCACATGCTTCACTTTGAGCATATTTCTTCAAAGAATCTCTTTTGCTGTGAAGTAGACTATTTTGACAGTAGCATCTTGTATGAATACCTCATTTTGTCAGCAGGATCAAAGCATAGCTCGTGTGTTCTTCCTCCTGCTGTTCAAGCTTAGAATTTGAGCTCCTGACCGAGGCGGTTGTTTGTGAATGTTTTCAGAGTATGTGGATCAGCTCACACTGTGATGGCGCCTATGGCTGTGCATGTCCACAGACTCTTTCTAGAACTGCTTAAAAACAATTTTTATGTGATTGCAGAAGAGAGGGAAAGGCACAAGTTCTGTTTTCATAAGTTCCTGGCTGGAGTGGTCGGCTTTTGGGCTTTGTCAAAGGCTCTTGGTCGGCCTGCCTGCCGGTGGGCATGCGCGTGCGTGCACGTGTGCACACGTGCGCACGCGCACTCATTCACTCACGCACACACAGGCTTCGCCGCACTGTGCTGCTACCAGGTACATAAAGACGGTATCCTGCCAGACAGACATCAAGAAATAAATGTACCTGAGTGACTCCATCCCTAAGGTATAATCACAAAAACGTTGAAAATTTCATTAATAGAGTATTAATGAACCTATGCAGAAAAGAGCGGAAGATGAACTAGTTAAAGAGAAGGACTTGGAAGGAAAATGTAAGCCCTAACTGCACAGGGGCCAGGAAGATTTTAGTGGCTAAATATATAAAATGACTAGGTGACCAGAGGATGGTAAGAGTGGCAAGAAAGTAGAATGGGGTTCAGGATATTTAGCATCTTCTAATAACTGGCTTAAATTTGTTAACTAATCACCACAAACTCATAAGCACCCTCGTAAATGTTCGACCTTTTAAGATGTATTGAATATGTTGATAATTTTGACCTTATTCTTAAAGCACAGGCTCATGCCTTACCAGAAGGTGATCAAACATGAAATCCTTAGGCAGGCAAATATTCTCAATTATGAAACCTTCATTTGTTAGGGCGAATATACTTTCCCAATTATGAAAATAAATGTGAAAAATACAGAGTGTTAATTTTTAATAAGTATGAGGTCACGACATGTTTTATTTTCATCTGAGAAAGGCTATGGGGTTCTTTAGATCTATAACTCCTACTCGTTTTTTAGTCTAATAACTATGTACCAAAAAATGATAAAGAAACTTGACTAGAAAAAATATCAATTCATCATTTTAATATTTCATAACAATGCAATTGGTTTCATTATGTCTATGTATATAATTCAAACTATTGCATGGAAAATGATTTTAAAGTGTACCAAATAAAATGAGATTCAAAAAGTTGAAGAATTAAGGGCAATTCCAGATAATTATATTAATATCCTCAAATATCTGGTTAATTCAAAGTGATATATTTTAAAAATTTCCTTTAATATGTGGATAAATACCTCAGTTTTTACTCTACATGAAATTTGGCAACTGTATTATTTTGCTTCAACTCAGTCTTTAAAAAAAAATTACCTCTTTGTTTATCTTGCCTTAAGAAGAATATTAGGGAATAGGCATTCTGGAAGGCTGCCTTTTACCTAGAAACCTCTCCTGACACAGAAAAAAAATTTTTGAGAATAAATGTGCCATGAAAATATAAACATTTTAATAAAATTTTTATCCTTAATAAAACTCTTATCATGTACCAGAAATCCTTTCGTAAATATTTCACTGAAAATTTTACATCAATCCTGTTTAAAGTGGGCATTATTTTCCTTTTTTTTAAAAGATTTTATTTATTTATATGAGAGAGAGAGAGCATAAGTGGGGGGGAGGGTCAGAGGGAGAAGCACACTCCCCATTGAGCAGGGAGCCCGATATGGGACTCGATCCCAGGACTCCAGGATCATGACCTGAGCCGAAGGCAGTCGTTTAACCAACTGAGCCACACAGGCGCCCCCATTATTTTCCTTTTGTTAAGAGTTGAAAAATCTGAGGCTTAGTAGAGTAAGTATGTTTGCCAATGAGGCACAAAGAATAATAGCAGGCTTAGAGTAAATTTCCCATTTAGAATTTTCTTGACAGTTGCATATGGTCATGGAGATTTAGATGTCTTAAATAACAAATTTGTTTCTTTGTAAAAAAACAAATGTGAAAAGATGAGTATGTGTATATGTGTGTTTAGGTGTGATTATGTGTATAAACATGTCATCACTAAGAAACCAAAGCAGCTTTTTAACCATATCCCACGGCAGTGACATATAGTTTCACATTTCATCCTTAAGAGGGTCCTTGGAGAATTGAATCCAATGAATGTTCCAAGGCCAGACACAGTCATAAAATTCCCAATCTTAGACTCTACCAGTATTATCTAACATTAGCTAAGTGGAAAAAAACAAACAAAAGCAAAGTGATTATCCTATGGATAAATTCAATGCTTCTTATTATAGCAAGACAAAATGTGAAGGGTTTCTCTCTAGTATAATTCAACAATATAATTGAAAGCAAGGATAGCTTTTAAAAAATTATTCTCTGTTGCATTTTCTGTTAATTTTTCATTATTTCCAACACTTATAAAACTTCAATTACTGGATTAAATTTGACAATGCATATTAGCATCTTAAAATTAGGATCAAAGGCATTATAAATTGTTTTCAACGTTGAAATTTCTTTAAAAGCCAAATACGTTGTGTAATTGGATGAGAACTAAACAAACTACGAAAAAATCTTTTTTTCAGATGGGTACAGAGTAATTCTTTCCAAATCACAAGTAACAGGTAATAAACTTGGTCAGGCTAAAAACAAAACATACTGAGACTACATTAAAATGGCAAAAATGTGGAATATATGTATGCATTTTTATTTTTAAAATATTCTGTTCTATCAAATTTGTCCTTTTTACTGTTTTATCCCCCTTTATTATTTAAGCTTGCCAATTTTGGGGGTGAACCATACCACATTCAGGAACAGAGCATATTTACCACAAAAAAACATAGAATAGTATTTCCCTGCATGCATGTAAAAGAATGATACCAAGTATGTAAGAGATGTAAAATAAACAGGTTTCTCTTTCCAAAAACCAAGAATTATCATCCAAAAATGTTGTTAGGTGAACAAAAAAATCGACTCACAAAAAATTTATTTTTCAATTTCTGCCAGCAAAAGATTTAAAAACAGAAATCATGAATTTTTTGCTTCAGTGACACTCTTGTTGTAACATTGGCTTTAGATGAAAAATACCCTTAAGTGATGTGTGTGTCTGAATCTGGACTATCCTTCATGATTGTGATAGATATCCGCGGAGATTTAGAATATTCAGATATGTAATCTCTTAAGGGCACAATATGTGCTCTTAATTGGCACAAAAATATTTTAGAAACCAATTGAAGACTGTAGGTTTTAGCTTCTTGGCAGCATGTAGTTGACTTGTTCTAAATAAAGACATTGTTGTTCAATCCCAGTGATTAGAGATGGATCATTGACTTGGGAAAAGCGTTTGCATACTGAGCACAGGATAAAGAAAAGTAGCAAGGGGAGAAAATAACCGTGCTTTACGTCAGGACCAAGTCTAGAATGTACGAGGCCATGGCAGAGCAGGTTTTACAATCCAATTCTGTTTTCTCCCTTCCCGTCAGGGCACCGTGGCATTTGATTTCTTAAGGTTAACATCGCCTACTATCTTATCTGCACAGGACGCAGATCAATAACTGTGTCCCCCTTGTTTAAAGTTGCCAGAACATCAAGAGACGGTGTGGGAGCCAATTTAGTAGCCAGAACCACAATGTGCAGTTTTTATTTTTGAAAAAGTCTAGGTTTCAAGCTCATGTGAAGTGTTCTCGGGTTTCTTTCTCTCTTCTTTTGAATGGAGAAGAAAAGCTGGGCTGTTGCCATTCCTGCTTTAGAGTAAGTAACCATCAGCGGGTCTGAGCTATAAAATACTTAATGGCAGTAAAGACTACGGATCAGCCCCGCCAATAGATGATGTTAGCAGCTTGGAAAGCAACCAACCTCTGAAACGAAATGGAAGGTGTGATCAAAAATAAGGAAGCAAAAATGAAACTGTAGAGCTGTTTTCCAAGGTAATATTTATATGATACACTCTTCAATGAAGACAGAGTGCATTAAAATGATAGAGCATTAGCAAACATTGCCAAAAATATCTAAGAGTAATGAACATTTCCCTTAAAAGAAGTGAAATCTAATGAAGAATGCAGAAAAATAAAATCTGATGTTTTGAAACTAAAGAATGCCATGCTGGTCTATGACAATTATGCGCTATTGAGTTTTAAAAATTATATGAAAAATAAAAAGCATGATTTGTCAATCTTTTAACAGCTAATGAAATACAGATATACCTATAGATTTCTGAAATGTGGCTATCAAAAGCTAATATTTGTGCAATTTTAAATACTGTTCTTGTGAAACTGTATCACACTGATGATATAAATCTGTTTTGTGCTGTTAGATGAGGCAAGCTTAACCTTCTAATTGACTGACCTTCTTGCTGGGCGGCTGTGTTGCCATACGGTGGCAATCATGGACTTTCAACTGTTTTCACTTTTTAATCACAAACTTATTTGTTGAGCCCATTATTAGAAAGAAAAACATCCACTTTAAATAAATATGTAACTAAACTAAACAAAATCGAATGTACTTCTGCTCAACCGGCCAAATTCCCTTGAAGAATTTCAGTGAAATATAAATTCTGTCCTTCACTAGATCTATGTGTAATCTTGAAATTTATGTTGAACATAAACTCTTACTAAGTCTTAAATAAAATTTTATAAAAAGAAAATCTCCCATCCTGCTTGAAAGCCTAGCTGTGCAGAGAGTGAGTCACCACCATTTACTTCTTCCTTGATATTCACTGTCATCTGACATCGAATACATTCCCAGAATGTAAATGCACATACTCACCAGTGGTCCCAGAGCACAACCTTTGGCCGTGCATGCTTGGACTCTGAAGGAATGTAAGCTCCAAGGAGCAAATCCATAAGCATGACAGCTGAGTTCTGAGGAATTGTGAATTAATATACCATCCAGATATAGTCCATAGCTTGTGATAACACCTAGGAAGATAATAGTGGACCTTTAGCATGAAAACCAGACAACAGCAAAGAATGTCTTAAGAAAGCAAGCACTTCTTGATGTGATTTCTAATTTCATGGAATTACTGAATCACAGTATTTGGTATTTTCCCTGGTCTAAACCCTGTGTCTTTCCAAAGGATAAAACAGGCATTAAACTCTTTTAAATATCAAACTGTTAAGCTAATTAGTACAGAGGCAGAAATAGAACCCAAGAGTCCCAGTATGGGACTCTTCCTATAGCATCATGTTAACTGCTATCATTTGTGTTCCAGATCAAACATGAATAAATTAAGTACATTTATAATTTGTATTGCATTCTAAAATGATATCCTTAATAGATGTGCTCTAGAAGTCAAATGACCTTATTTGTTAGTGCATTATACATTACTCAGGATGTGTCAGGCACTGTTCTAAGCACCTGTTGTGTGTGAACTCCTTTTTAACCCTCTCCTAGCAGCACCACCAGAATAGAGGCAGTATTATTATCATCCTTTTATAGATGAGGAAATTCAGGCAAGACAGGTAGGTAACTTGCTCAAAATCACATAGCTGGCCAGTGCTGGAGTCAGGATTTGAACCTAGGAGGTGCGGGTCCAGAACCCATGTTCTCAACCGCAATATTATATAACCTAACCATAAACACCTTGCACAAATTACACAAAGTACATTCATGAGACACTCATGAATGGGTTAGAGAAACTACGATTTACTAGTTTTAATGATCAACTAAAATTTATTTCAGAAGGAAGTTTATGTGTCTTTTCATGAAATCAACTGGGAGAGATATGAGAAATTAAATAGTTGTTGAATATGATCATTTGAATTATGCAATCAAAATATTTTCATTAAAAGGAAGTTAGGGATCTATGTTCTCTGGAATTACAGAATCCCTAAACTGATCAAGCATTGAGAAATAAAACTTTGCTTATATGCTAAATTGGAACTTCTTTCAAACTAAAATTAATTTCACAGTGGCTGCTTAATTGCCTCACTGTAGGATCCCCAAGGCAATCTTGACTCTTCCTCACTTGTGTATTTCTAGAGCTTAGCATCATGCCTAAAACATAGTAGGTATTTAATATATATTGATTGAATGAATAAATTAATGAACACACAGCAGAGTAGAAATATCAGCATCCAAACTAGAGGGAAAATGTAAGGCTACAGGAAAAAGAGATAACTTGCTACCTGAAATATGAAAAGAGACTTGGTGAAAAGATGATATTAAAAAATAGCTCAGTGATAGATCTGGAGAAGGAATGAGTTTTAAAACAGACTCTAGCAAAGTCAAGGTTGTCAAGGAATTCAGATGGCTTCCAAGGGGCCTGACTCTTAGCCTGGGAACTCCAAATTTGGTCTCATTAGTGTCCTGAAGGAAGGTCAAACCCTCACCCATCATTGCATTAGGGCTAACATTCCTGGTAGGACCATGACATCAAGAGCTTTTTCCTGAATGTCCCTTCCTCCTAGAAAGAAATTGCTCAGTTCCAGAACCTGCTCATGATGTTTGGCAGCACCATCATCTGCAAAATTATAGAATGCTGCACTCATTGTCAGGATATCCTTTACAACACTGCTTTGGATTTAAAAATCAGTTTATAGCAAAACAAGTAGGGTGTGAGTTGCCACCATAAGAGTTACTCATTTTATGATATACCTCATCAACCCCATAGCCTAAAAGACTGCTGGAACAGCCTCCTGAAGCCCACATTATGGCCCAGGCTGGGTGATAACACCTGTGGATTTAGGGCTTCCTACAGGATGCTTCACCTGATTTGAGCTAGGGGTCAGTATTTGATGCTGGCTTTTCTATAGTGAGAAGTGTGGAAATGGGAATCAAGAGAAGGTAGAGTGTTTCCTCTTACTATTACACTTAATAACCTACCTAAAATATTTTTGCTTTCTCTAACCACAAAGAGGAATACTTATGTTGTGGGTTGCAAGCAAGGTACCACTAAATTAGAAACACATCTATAGTCTGCTCTGTGTGCTGGGCTTAAAAGTCCATCCTCTGTATTTGCAGCCCTCTGGCTTGATGGCTTCCTCTTGGATTTCACCAATAGGAGGCACTGTAAGGTGGGCGGAAAGAGGAAGACAGAAAATGTCCAATTTTTAGCTCCAGAAGCTGAGGCTTTTGCTGACTGTTGAGGTCAGTAGAGGGACAAAGCAACTGTGACCTCAAGCAATCCCGGCAGCAGAAATGTCTCTTCTGCGTTTCCAGCTTCTTCAGTACTGGACTCTGGGTGGCACTTTAGCACGGGCTGGGGCACCGCTTCTTGATGGTTGAAGCATCACATCAGCAAATCCGGCAGCTAGCAGCAGCCGAGGCCGACTCAGAAGCCAAAGACCAGGGAAGTTAGCAGCTCTCTGACAATCACCTTTTTTGTTACTGCAGCCCTTCCAACACATTTGTAACCAACCCCCTATATTGAATATAGTCTGTCTTATATTCCTAGCACATTTTCTGTTCCACTAGTTAGATCCTGGTCAGTGCATCCTTTAGGATGAAAGCTATTCTTAATCTCAGGAAACAAACTGAGGGTTGCTGGAGTGGTGGGGGGTGGGAGGGATGGGGTGGCTGGGTGATAGACATTGGGGAGGGTATGTGCTATGGTGAGTGCTGTGAATTGTGTAAGACTGTTGAATCACAGACCTGTACCTCTGAAACAAATAATACATAATATGTTAAAAATAAGAAGATAGTAGGAAGGGAAAAATGAAGGGGGGGAAATCAGAGGGGGAGACGGACCATGAGAGACTATGGACTCTAAGAAACAAACTGAGGGTTCTAGAGGAGAGGGGGGTGGGGGGAGGGGTTAGCCTGGTGATGGGTATTAAAGAGGGCACGTATTGAATGGAGCACTGGGTGTTATGCACAAACAATGAATCATGGAACACTACATCAAAAACTAATGATGTAATGTATGGTGATTAACATAACATAATAAAATAAAAAAGATAAAAGTAAAAAAAAGCTGTTTATATTTGAATGAGCTAATACTTTTTTTAAAAAAAGATTTTATTTATTTTTTTTGACAGAAAGAGAGACAGTGAGAGAGGGAACACAAGCAGGGGGAGTGAGAGAGGGAGAAGCAGGCTTCCTGCTGAGCAGGGAGCCCGATGCAGGGCTCGATCCCCACACCCTGGGATCATGACCTGAGCAGAAGGCAGACGCTTAACGACTGAGCCACTCAGGCGTCCTGAGCTAATACTTTCTATTTATTTATTTTTTGAGCTAATACTTTTTAAATAAAGCTACTGCTCTATCTTATTTTCCTTGATGAGGATAACTTTGTATAGCTTATCTTTTAAGAGCAGGTCCATTTCCCTCATTTCCAAATTTTGGGGTAAGTGTATTTTACTGTCATATAGCCCTTTGGCTACACACAAAAAAGTATAGCTGCCAACTTTCTCCTTTATCCTAGTAAGACCGTCTCTGATAACTCTGAGAATACTTATAGAAAGTATTTAGTTTAATGCCATTTAATACTCAACACACAAAAGCACAGATGAATTAAAACTAAGAAATGAAAGATATACAGTGTAAAACTAAATAGTCACAGGAAATTTAAGAGAAGAAAAAAGGATAAAATCACAGTCATAATCATGATAAATTATGACGTGCCAGGCACTCTGCTAAGCAATCATTTAATCCTCACCAAAAAAAAAAAAAATCTTATGTGCAAATAATGTGTTGGAGAAGCTCTTAAAGAAATTGTAAGACCCTCAAAATGCTATCTACTTGACCTGCTTTTCAACAATGACATAGAAAGTACCCAAATCAATATTTCCGTTTTCTTACATAATTGGGGAGTATTTCTTTTATGCTAGGATTATGTGCATAATATCTCATTTATCTGACATATTGGGAAATGACATATTTCATAGAAGTTAATTTTCGTTATAACTAAATCTCATTTCTTAAGTACAAACTTTAAGAATCTTAACCATTTTTAAAGGAAATCTTTCTAGAAAGGACTCCACAGTACTCACCTGTCTTCCCACACAGACTATAATGAATATGATTGAATCATCTTGTGATGACTCAAACCATGCATTATGGACATCAAAGGCTATATTCTCTAATTCAGTAATACCCTCAGGGACCGATGAGATCTAGGATACTTGCCCAGCTTTTACCCATCACATCACTCAGTGGCTATACTTAATCATTTCTTATGTCTGCTTTTTGAGTTCTCCTTCCTCCCTCAAGTGACAGTCTCTCAAAAGTTTCTTCTTTGTTTTGTCTACCTGACTTTAGCAAGTCAACCCCTAGCAAGCGATGCTAAGAAACTAGATAACCATGATGTCCGGAACTACGGATAAAGAAATAATAGACAGTTACTAGGAGAAGGGCTTAGAGTAAGATGAGTACACAGCAAATGAGCTGAGAATAAAATTAAGTGAGATTTGTGACAGTTAATTCAACTGCGCAGAAACTTTTTAGTATCTAGGATGCATCTGAATGGAAAGGTGGGTGAAACTGAGGCCCAGCTTTCACGCGGGTGAGATCGCACACATGCATGCATGCACACATGCGCACATACATGCAGAGTCACCCAGCATTCTGTAGGTAACCACTATTTGACAGCACTTGTAGGAAGTGCTAAAAGATCAATTATATAAATCTAAATTGTAGAATCCAGGTGTACACTGGGTAAGTGTTGTCTGACCTTTAAATCATATTGGACAATCTCTTCTCCCTCCCCCACCATACCAACTCCACTGAGTCATGTAGACTGTACATTTCTAATTGATCTTCACCCATCACCATACTCATGGCCACCTAGTCCATTCTGCCATCACCTCATATCTGAGAATAATAGCCACCTACGTGTTTTGATGCATTATTCATGTTTCCACACAATTCATTCTTCACACTGCAGACAGAGGGCCATTTTTCAAAACCCGTATTGGAACATGCCACATGCAATCAGTGATCAATCAGACCTTCGCTGAGTACTAGCAAGATGAGAGTTCCCCACCCCAGGATCAGGAAGCTGGGGTCAATGTCAGCACGTTGTGAGGGTGGAACAGACTTGTGCTGTTGATCTCTCTGGGTTTCTGCCCTTAGGTCCAGGTTCACCAGGTAATCATCAGATCTCAAAGTCAGGCCAAAGTGGGATACCACCGTGGTTTAGAGCTGGTGCCTACGTTTGCCACAAAAAGGAGCCTGAGCAAGAGCAGGTATTTCCTTTGATCTGGTTTGGGCAAGGCCATTAGCTGTATAATCCAAGTTAAGGACGTACAGTCAAACTTCCTGGTAAATTGGTGGACAATAAGAGATACCATTTGAAAATAACAGTCCATTTCTTACCAAGATATGCAGGCAGATGTCATAACTTTTCATTAACAGACTTTTTAAGTAAATAAAAATAGTATTATATGAAATATTGTACAATTCAGTTCCAAAAACATACATTTAGTAAATAACAAGTCTAAAATATGTATTTAAGACAATTTTCATTGACCTCAGATTCCCAAAGTATGTAACAAAAACTAAAGAACTTCCAGTGGACATTTTAAGTGAAGCCTAAGGAGGCACTTTCCTTCTTTGAGTAGACTACAGCACATGTATGAATAGGTTTAAAAAAAAGTAAAATGCAAAGTTCTTAAAATGCTGTGTATTTTTGAAATTTTAAAACACTTTATTATTAAAAAATGTACTGAATACTTACATTGAGCCAGATGATAGGCAATATGTTTGATATGAATTATTTCCATTAACTTTAACAACATCAAGAAATAAGAAGTGTTATTTGCCTTGTTACAGAGTTAGGGGAACAGACTCTTAGAGAGGCTAAGCTATTTCCCAAGGTCATATAAATAAATATCAACTCAGGCTTGGAACCTGGCAATCTCATCCCCCTACCACCGCCGCTCCTCTTATTCATCTCCAGCCTAACTTTCTCTGCTAAAATATTTAGGAGTTCCACTCAAATTAAGAACTGATGAACACATTCTGGCCCTACAAGCAATTACGTTGAGCATAACAAAAAGCTTAACATATATTTACTGGAAGTCAATTCCTGAAAGGTACTTTGGGGGATAGAAAGAATAAGAAATAGTATCTGTCTCTATGGAAGGAAGAAAAGGGTTAAACACAGGTCTAATTAAACAATTCAAGAGTTAAATAAAAGTGAGAAGCACCGCAAAAAATTCATGCCCAACAAATGGTACAGACATACAGGAGCTTCTAGCAGGGGGCAATCACTCTGGCTAAAGTGAGTCCTAAAAGCTTTTTAGAGCAGCCGGGGCTTCTGCACAAAGCAGCTGGGTCTTCCATAAAAGGCAAAATGTGAAAAGGCCATGTCTCAGGAAGACGTTCCTGGTGGGGAAATGACATTTACCAATGCCTGGAAGCAAGAAAATGCAAGGTATAGTAAAGACATCCAGAATGGATCCGTATTCTGCTGTTATTGTAACTGGTGAAAGCCTAATAGAAAATAAGCCTTCAAAAGGAGGTTCAGGGGTGCCTGGGTGGCTCAGTCATTAAGCGTCTGCCTTTAGCTCAGTCATGATCCCAGGGTCCTGGGATCGAGCCCCGCATCGGGCTCCCTGCTCGGCGGGGAGCCTGCTTCTCCCTCTCCTACTCCCCCTGCTTGTGTTCCCTCTCTCGCTGTCTCTCTCTCTGTCAAATAAATAAATAAAATCTTTTTTTTTTTTTTAAAAGGAGGTTCAAACCTTGAATGCCTTGAACCTCTTCAAGGGTTGGGGATTTTATGATGTACAGGAGAACCATGGACATTTCTGTGTATTGATCAGGGCAAAATAAATGTTATATTTAGAAGAATTAATCTAGAGTCACACATGCAAAAGACTGGAGTAGGGAAGACCATGGAGGTAGGGAGAAGGGCACCTGAAAATATCAAAAGGAAAAAAATAATTTTTAAAGCCACCTTTTCCTGACTATATAGTAACGAGCTGTGACTCAGGGAGGGATGTGGGAATGCCACATTGCAGCAGTAGTGTGGAATTCTAAGACAGAAATACCTTTAACAGTTTTATATACTTTCTCTTCTTTAATAAAACAGATTTATGATCCTTAGGGCTGAGGTGTGTTAGAGCGCAGTATGGCATCACGGGTCACTAGTCAGGCAAGAGAAGGGTCTATCCACCTTAGAGATGGTGTGTGAGGGCAGCCATGAAAGACTCCTAAAAGCCTGCTACCAAAGAACTAACTTACCTCTCTACTATAGGTTTCAAGGGGGACTGTTTTTCAATTGGGGGATTAAAAAAGAAAGTCACACCCCTGTTTTGCATCTTGACTGTGTCAGTGTCAAAATCATAGTTGTGATCCTGTACTATAGTTTATTTTTTTTTAAGATTTTATTTATTTATTTGAGAGACAGAATGAGAGAGAGTACATGAGAAGGGGGAAGGTCAGAGGGAGAAGCAGACTCCCCGTCGAGCAGGGAGCCCAATGCGGGACTCGATTCTGGGACTCCAGGATCATGATCTGAGCCAAAGGCAGTCGCTTAACCAACTGAGCCACCCAGGCGCCCCTGTACTATGGTTTAGAAAGTTCCCTATTTTGTAAAATAACAGAAAGTTCGCTGGGGTGCTGTGCAAAAGGTCAATGAGATCTCTCTGCATAATTTCTTACAACCGCATGGGAATTTTGTATCTATCTCAACATGTAACATTTCATTAAAATGCAAAAGAAATACTGTAATGTAGAAAAGCACGCAAGGTAAGAACAGGCAAATGCTTGAAAGTCAGAGGACGTTTATGCTGAAAAATTAACAACACTATTCGTGTTTTAGATCAGGTACCATTCAATCCTCAGGAAAAACCCTTGAAGGCAAAAAAAGTTTCAGTTTCCCTTCACAGATGAGAAAAACAAGTTTGAGAAAGACTGAATAACACAGCCAATACCAGACAGCTAGAAAGTGTCAGAGCTATGGGTTGGTGTAACATGCAGAAACATTCAGATACAACAGTGCATAGAACATTACCCTCTCCAACTTCTGTGCACCTATTTTTTCTATGTTTTTAAAATTATGTGATAAAACATAACATAGAAAAGTACATAAAATATGTTATATCTTAAAGACGAATGAAAAAGCGAAAAGCCATGTAACTATCACCAAGGTTAAAAAATAAAATATTGCCAGCGCCCCACAAATCTCCAGCATCCCATGAATCTTCTATATGTCCTCCCTCATTCTAATGTTTTCTCTTCCTCACAGACAACTGTGTTGACTTTTAAAGAATGATTTCCTTGCTTTTCTACTTAGAAATGCATCAGTAAACAATGTCATTAAGTTTGGTATATTTTTAAATTTTGTAGTAATAGAATCATATAATATACATTTTGGAGGGCACCTGGGTGGCTCAATCAGTTGGGCATCCAACTCTTGATCTCAGCTGGGGTCTTGATCTCGGGCTCATGGGTTTAGTCCCCGTGTTGGGCTCCACGCTGGGCATGGAGCCTACTTAAACAAAGATATGTATGTATTTTTGCATTTTTTTCTTGTTCACCATAATAAGCATGAGTCCTATCTGTCTCGTTGAGGGTAGTCACACTTCACTCATTTCCATTGTTGTATCGGTTTCCTGCACAGCACAATTCATTTATTCTATTGTTGACATTGGGATTGTTTCAACGTTCTGTCTCTTACATCACTGTATCTGTTATCATTTTTGTACATGTGTCCTGAGGCAGACGTGAAGTTTCCTAGTGCATAGATCCCAGAGTGGAATTGTTGGGATATATTCAGTTTTGCTAGACAACACCCAACTATTTTTCAAAGTGCATCAATTCCCATGATGACCGATAGTGCATGTGAGTTCTCATTGTTCCATATCCTCAAAAAGACCTTGTATAGTCACAGTTTTAAACTGTGCCAGTATTATATGTGGGAAAATGGTATCTTGTTTTGGTATTATTTTTTATTTCCAGCTTATGAAAGAGGTTGAGCACATGTCCTTATGTTCACCAGCCATTTACTTTTTTGTTCTTTTGTGAAATGCTTTTTCAGATCTTTCCCCAGTTCATTATTATTATTGTAACAATATCTGTAAATATATTATCATTGACAAAGTATGTAAGAAAATAATGAATGAAGTAAAGAGTTTGGGGTTAATTTCTTCTAAGCTTAAGATTATACATTTAAAATTTTTTTTATCAAAATATAGTTGACAGGTGATGTTATATTAGTTTCAATTGTGCAATGTAATGATACAACAGTTCTGTAGATTATTACCAAATGCTCACCATAAGTGTAGCTACCATCTGTTGCTATACAATGCTATTACAATTATTATTGGCTACATTACCTCTCCAGTTTATTACTGATTCCTAAGAATATTTTATATTTTCCAAGTACTCCTCTTCTGACAGTTATTTTATGTTATAAATATTATTATTAATTTTTAAAGATTTTATTCATTCATTTGAGCCACAGAGATACAGACAGAAAGAGAGAGCATGAGCAGGGGGAGAGGCAGACGGAGAGGGAGAAGCAGGCTCACCGCTGAGTAAGGGGCCCGATGTGGGGCTTGATCCTAGGACCCCGGGATCATGACCTGAGCTGAAGGCAGATGGAGCCACCCAGGCGCCCCTGTGTTATAAATATTATATCCTACTCTATTATTTATCTCTTCAGGTACTTCATTTATACCACATTTTGATGAAAAAAGAGTTATTAATTTTAGTCACCCTTTTATCATTTTGAATTTACCTATCTTTATTAATCCTATTTGCCCAAAAGTCTCCCTTGTCTGATATTAAAATAGCTACAACAACTTTCTTTTCTTCTTTTATCCTTTCCTTTCAATCTTTTGGTTTGCTTTTGTTTGAGAAGAAAGGGGTTGACAGCTAGTTCAGGGGTCTTCTAGTCAGTCTTGAGGACTCCTGACCACACGCCTTTAAAACTTGGTCAGGAAGCTCACATTTTCTAAGCTTTTGTTTCTTTACCCATACGATGGGGGTCATATTCCATTCCCTGGTGGCCTGACAGAGTTAATATGAAAATCAAATGAGTGAGCATATATGCAAGTACCTTAAGAATTAAGTGTGATCTGCTATTCAACATAGTATTAGAAGTCCTAGCCACAGCAATCAGACAACAAAAAGAAATAAAAGGCATCCAAATCAGCAAAGAAGAAGTCAAACTCTCACTCTTTGCAGATGATATGATACATTAGGTGGAAAACCCAAAAGACTCCCCTCCAAAACTGCTAGAACTCATACAGGAATTCAGTAAAGTAGCAGGATATAAAATCAATGCACAGAAATCCGTGGCATTCCTATACACCAACAACAAGACAGAAGAGAGACAAATCAAGGAGTCGATCCCATTTATAATTGCACCCAAAACCATAAGATACCTAGGAATAAATTTAACCAAAGAGGCAAAGGATCTGTACTCAGAAAACTATAAAACACTCATGAAAGAAATTGAAGAAGACACAAAGAAACGGAAAAACGGTCCATGCTCATGGATTGGAAGAACAAACATTGTGAAGATGTCAATGCTACCTAGAGCAATCTACACATTCAATGCAATGCCCATCAAAATACCATCCACTTTTTTCAAAGGAATGGAACAAATAATCCTAAAACTTGTATGGAACCAGAAGAGACCCCGAATAGCCAGAGGAATGTCGAAAAAGAAAAGCAAAGCTGGCGGCATCACAATTCCGGACTTCCAACTCTATTACAAAGCTGTCATCATCAAGACAGTATGGTACTGGCACAAAAACAGACACATAGATCAATGGAACAGAATAGAGAGCCCAGAAATGGACCCTCAACTCTATGGTCAACTCATCTTTGACAAAGCAGGAAAGAATGTCCAATGGAAAAAAGACAGTCTCTTCAACAAATGGTGTTGGGAAAATTGGACAGCCACATGCAGAAGAATGAAACTGGACCATTTCCTTATACTACACACAAAAATAGGCTCAAAATGGTTGAAATTTTGAAATTAGGAGTCCATCAACATCCTAAAGGAGAACACAGGCAGCAACCTCTTTGGCCTCAGCCACAGCAACTTCTTCCTAGAAACATCACCAAAGGCAAGGGAAGCAAGGGCAAAAATGAACTCTTGGGGCTTAATCAAGATAAAAAGCTTTTGCACAGCAAAAGAAACAGTCCACAAAACCAAAAGACGACCAACAGAATGGGAGAAGATATTTGCAAATGACATATCAATAAAGGGCTAGGATCCAAAATCTATAAAGAACTTATTAAACTCAACACCCATAGAATAAATGATCCAATCAAGAAATGGGCAGAAGACATGAACAGACATTTTTCCAAAGAAGACATCCAAATGGCCAACAGACACATGAAAAAGTGCTCGACATCGCTCGGCATCAGGGAAATCCAAATCAACACCTCGATGAGAAAACACTTTGCACCAGTCAGAATGGCTAAAATTAACAAGTCAGGAAACGACAGATGTTGGCGGGGTTGCGGAGAAAGGGGAACCCTCCTACACTGTTGGTGGGAATGTAAGCTCGTGCAACCACTCTGGAAAACAGTATGGAGGTTCCTCAAACAGTTGAAAATAGAGCTACCATACAAATCTGCAATTGCACTACTGGGTATTTACCCCAAAGATACAAATACAGGGATCCGAAGGGGTACATACACCCCGATGTTTAGAGCAGCAATGTCCACAATAGCCAAACTGGGGAAAGAGCCAAGATGTCCATCGACAGAAGAATAGATAAAGAAGATGTGGTATATATACACAATGGAATATTATGCAGCCGTCAAAAGCAATGAAATCTTGCCATTTGCAATGACGTCAATGGAACTGGAGGGTATTATGCTGAGCAAAATAAGTCAGAGAAAGACATGTATCATATGACCTCACTGATATGAAGAATTCTTAATCTCAGGAAACAAACTGAGGGTTGCTGGAGTGGTGGGGGGTGAGAGGGATGGGGTGGCTGGGTGATAGACATTGGGGAGGGTATGTGCTATGGTAAGTGCTGTGAATTATTAAGACTGCTGAATCACAGACTTATACTTCTGAAACAAATAATACATTATATGTAAAAAAAATAAATAACAGGAGGGGAAGAATGGGGAGGGGGAATGAGTGGGGGGGAGACAAAACATGAGAGAGTATGGACTCTGAAAAACAAACTGAGGGTTCTAGAGGGGAGAGGGTGGGGGGATGGGTTAGCCTGGTGATGGGTATTAAGGAGGGCACATTCTGCATAGAGCACTGGGTGTTATACGCAAACAATGAATCATGGAACACTGCATCAAAAACTAACGATGTAATGTATGGTGATTAACATAACATAATAAAGGTGTCTTGAAAAAAAAAAAGAATTAAGTGTGATGCCTGTAAGAGGAATGAACTTAGAGTTGTCCCTTCCTTCCAGAGTAAATTAAAAGCTTATTTGCTGTGGGAATCTTGCCTTAGACTTTCTCTTCCTAATCTGATCTATGTCTTGTACTGCACATCTCTTGTAAAAAATAACCTGCCCAACTCTCGGAGGCATATTGTAGACAGGTCTGTATCCCCTACTGGTATGCTATCTGTTATCACCCAGCAGTTTCTTATGTGTGTGCTAACTATTTAAGATTCCTCTCTACCCCAATCAAGTCCAGAGAGCACAGTGTGAAAAACAAAACAAAACAAAACAAAACAAGTATTTACCAAGCGCTGTAAAATACTTTTTGAAAAAAATCTGCTGGGTTTAGTGGATTTTGTTTTTGGTAGTTATCTGATTCTTAAGTAAATATTTATGGAGTACCTTCTATGTGCTGGACATTGTGTTCCAAGTTGGGAATACCCTGAACAGTCTTGGTTCCTGCATTCATAAAACTTTCAATCTAAGTGAGAGGACAGACTAAGTGGATTATGTGTGTGTAAAGATTATTAAACGAGCACCAGATGGAAAAGAAGAAAAAATGGTAGTGGTGGGGGAGGCAGATGTTAACCTAATCTAGGTGGGTTAGGAAATTAAATTTATCTGTGAAACTCGTGTTTAAGATGAACTTGGCTCTTGGACCTACTTCAAGAGGAACAATGTCACAAATCATTATCTGACTAATTATAACAAATAAATATTTCATAATAATTAATAAAAAGCTTTCAATGAGTTATCAATGAGTTGATTACTATTTAAAAAATTAAATATCACAGACATATTGGATAAACAATCTTCATCTAGAACTTTTAAACACTGTCCTCCTTATTTGCTTTTAAAATGTCTAGAGTGCCAAAACAAAGTTTAACTAAATGGAATTTTTGTTTACTTACTTACTTTTGCTATTCCCAGAATGAGTTTTACATTTATCTCTACATCTATCCCCCAAATTCTGTGTGCTAAGTGTGGATTATACGAGGTTTAAAAACCAGTTAAGGACTCAGCAGAAACTTGATGGCAACTCAAACTCATTTACAAAGCTATGGGCAGAGTTAAGGGAAAGCACAAGGTGGTAATAATGCATCCCCAGCTAGTCATAGTCAGGACTCCTAGGAGACCATGCTAACTAGTTAAGTAAGAGTCCATAAACATCCTCAAATTTGCAAGGGAAAGGATGAGAACAGATTTGGGAACCTGGACAAAGAGCTGGGGTTATGGGAAAGGGCCACTTGGATGGGAACTATAGCTTTTGGTGGAAGAATACCGCCCTGAAGCCCAGAGCTCAGTAGAAAGGGAACAAATGCTTTAAATTCTGAGATTTCGTTCTCCTCCCACACTCTCATTTCTTGCTGCTGCTGCCACCTCTCATGGACAAGCCAAAAGGAAGCCAGAGAAAGAGAGAGCAAGCTCACTGACACTGTGAGTAAAGGTCAGCCTTGTAGGATACAGGACTGAATAGAAGAGTGAAGAGTGGCTCCAGACAGGCCAAAAAATATATACATCTAACATAAAAAATTTACAGTCATGCATTATGTTGCACTATTTTGTATTTTCTGTGCTTTTCTCTTGCTTATCCTCTTGTGCTAATAATCGGTAAGCTAGCTATAACAAAATGAAACAATATAATGCTGTCTGGTAAGAGGGATCAGGTTATTTAATCTAGTTCTACAAATTCAGTTCTTCAGTGGATAATCCACAAAATGGATATTTAATTCCCATTGGCTCTCCAGGGCAAGCAGTTTCAAGTTTATCACCTTTCTCTTTCCATAATGGTAGAATTTTTAAGGTGTTTAATTTTCACAGGGAAGCTGAATCATAATTGTCCATAAAGCACATCCACTGGGATACACATCTTTGTGCCTCTTCATCATGTTCTGTCAAATTGTGTTTCCTAAGGTGCTCAATAGGTTGTCATCTATAACCAAGGAAATTCAATACAAGTTCAATACAATGTAAATTTAATACAAGGTATCTCTATTTACACTGAAGAATTCTGTTTACTGTAAGAATTAAACAACAGTGCTTTAGTGTGTCATAAAAATAACATGTATAGTGAATATAGATGCTCCAAACATATGTGTTTGTTTTTTTCCAGTACAGCATGGCAATATGAATATCAACTGTGGGTTTTCCCCCAAGGTCCAGATGATGATTGAATGTGGCAGGTATCTCCCAGTGTGAATACTTGATCCTTCAATTAAAAAGGAAAAGAGAGAACAGTTTTCACATTGTGGAATAATGCCTTATTACTGTTATGCTCTCCTAAAAATGGAATCAACGGAATCTAAAAAAGATTGTGCTTGGGAAATTCTACCTGACAAACTGATTGGAGGTGTTTCATAAAAGTTACACAAGGTTTGCTCAAAACTGTCAAGCAGTTTTCCTAAGTGATTCACTGAATTCTATAATCCATTTCTCCTATTAAAACTGAGCCTTTTCAGGAAACAAAATAGAATTATATTTTGGCTGTTTAAAAATAAAGTTAGTTCAAAATAAAAAGTTTGAAAAATAGTTATTTCTTCAAAACCAGAGAAAAATTAGAACAGGGATCTTAAGAATTTTGAATACTGTCACTGAGAATGATGCATCAAACAAGTCAAAGCATCTAAAAAATTTTTTTATGTGGCTAGATGGAATCCTGAATTATGAGCTTTTCTACAAAATGTAGAGGCAAGAGAGTACAGTGAATAAAATCATGCATTTTTGTGTCACTCTCACCCTTCTTTGTATTACATTCCTACTTAACTAGTTGTCTTGAGCAATTAATACTTATAAATCTGAGTTTCCACAGCTGAATGTTAGAATAACAATACCCATTTCATGGCTAGTTGTGAGGATTAAAGAGCCTGGTACATAGTTCTAAACTGTAGTTATTCCTACTACTATTACATCAGTGTTGGTAGGAAATCAAATACTTCTTTCTTTGTATGGGTGAATCACATAGTATTTACACACACACCTTCACGCATATATACTATAAAAGTCTATTTCTTTCTCAATCATCTCTTAATGTGAAGGATGACATACACAGAATGTGTATAAAACTTCCGTAGTTAATTATTTCTCTACCACCCATTTCTGAAATCATATATATGCTTAAAAACTGAACTAAATGGGGGTGCCTGGGTGGCTCGGTTGAGCATCCAACTCTTGGTTTTGGCTCAGGTCATGATCTCAGGGTCATGAGATCGAGCCCTATGTCTAGCTCCATGCTCAGTGTGGAGTCTACTTGAGACTGTCTCTCCCTCTGCCCCTCCCCCTGTGCTTGCACTCTCTCTCTCTCAAATAAATAAATAAATAAATAAAATCTTTAAAAAACCTGAACTAAATGTTCTTTCAATAATGTTCTATTGTCTTCATGGTACTATGTGTAAGTCTGCAAAAATAATCGACTTCCTAAATTCTTTCTGTTCTTATCAACAGTTGCCCCTGTCTTGGTACATATCCACATATAAATTCTCAAAAAGCCAGCCCAGTACAAAAGGCTGCATTAGGAAAATATTTTCATAGGTTCCTTAAGTACTCATTCTTTTCTCAAGAAGTCCCTGGGACCCTGTCTAATGGGTGCCCAGCTCTCCTTCTCCTGTGCTCATCCTGACATTACCAAATCTTGATGGCAGGAACAATCTACCCTTTCACACAGAGGCATGCAAAGCAGATCCAGTTTCACATGCTGTCTCTCTTTAAAATCTCAACAAATCACTAGGCTGAGAAAATCTTATACCAAGCAACTGGGCCTTTGAGCCCTCAGCAGGCCAAGAGGAAATTGCCATTCTGCTGCCTTTGAAATCATTTCCCCTATATTATGTAATTATAAAATGTGCTGTAAATGTGCATTTGCATGTACTGTGTAATTGCGTATGCATATACTTTTCACACCCACACAATAACTATGTTATCATTGTCCCTATCATCAGCAAACATTAATCCCCTCAACAGCAATAAATACCCATAATACCATGACTGGCACCCTCCCAGTTGCTGGCACTAGAACCGTGATCAAGGCCACAGAGGACAAGTCACATCCCTGTCCTCATGTGGGTCACAATCTAACAGGGAAACTGTTCTAGTAAATTTACTTAAGTAAAGATAGTGGATAGTTACAAGCAATTGTAAATATTAATAAAGGATAAGAATTTCATATTCTATATTTCTAGTTACTGTTTTAAAAAACATTCTAATTACTTTCAAATGTCATTACACGTTATGCTAGGTAATGAGGAATAAGTTTGGTATAGTTAGTATTGATGCTGATTTTAGCAAGGGGGGACTGCAAGTGTGAGGAAAAAACATATTTACAGATTCTAAGGCCTAGGCTTCTGAAAGGGAATATGGCTCATGAGAATTTGGAAGCTCTCAAAAGCATCATTCTGATTACGCAATTGTAATCTTCACAACACAGGTCACAAATTTATTAGACAGTAATCCTTTGTGCCCCTTCTCACTGATGGCTGATGGTATGACAAAGGAAAGGTCCAGGTGCTACACAATAAAGGGTTCTTATCTTCCTAAAAGTAGCTCTCATTCAGGTTTTAAAATCCTGCCTGAAATAGCAGCCTGCGGAGAACACCTTTGCCGGAGGGAATGTGGATGCCAAGCACTCTGATTAGAGAAAGAGAGCTGGAGGGTCACTCCATTTTTGCAGGTAAGTGAAGCAAGGACCTAGAATTCGGTAGGATACGTTTGAAGGAAAGAAAGCCTTAGGTGGCAATCAAGTGATAAAGACCGAGTACTTACCGACTACTTGGTAGAAGGCAATTAACAGCATGTAGCATTATAACAGCAAAATCATGGAAACATAAATATCCACTGATAAAACATGGGTCTCATAAGCTGTGGTTTTATTCAGTGGGACTCTGCTGCCTTTTGAAACACTGAAGCTGGGCTCTGTCTGCTTAACTGCCAGGGAAAAATGTCTCCACAACGTTGTTAAGTGAGAAAAACAAGTTACACAAGACAGAATGATCTCACTCTGGTTTAACAAATGTATATTTTATGTATCTATCTTTAAGTGATTATTAATTGAAACTTTTGTTTCAATTAATAAATTTTGTTTCAACACAGCCCTTAACCTTTTCTTCTTCTGGTTTAAAAAGTTTACTGCATTTTACTATATCCTCTCTACATCATATTTTTAAAATTGTGGTAAAAAAAACACATAACCTAAAACTTACCATCTTAACTGTTTTTCTGTGTGTAGTACAGATTGTTTACTAAATGCACATTGTTGTATAACAGATCTCTAGAACCTTTTCATGTTGCAAAATTGAAACTATATTCCTTGAACCGCAACTCTCCATTCCCCCTCTGACCCCCCTGCCAGATTCTACTTTCTGTTTCTATGTGGAATCGTGCAGTGTTTGTCTTTTTGTGACTGGTTTCTTTTAGTTAACATAATGTCCTCAAGGTTTATCCATGTTGTAGCATGTGATAATTTCTTTTTTTAAGGGCAGAATAATATTCCATTGTGTATATATTTATTTATCCATTCATCCATCCGTGGACATTTGGGTCTCCTCCATCTCTTGGCTACAGTGACTGTGGGTGTGCAAGTATCTCTTCAAGATCCTGCTTTCAATTCTTTTGGATAAATACCCAGAAGTGGGATTGTTAGAGCACATAGTAATTCTATTTTTAATTTTTTGAGGAATTTTCCATACTGTTTCCCATAGTAGCTGCCCCATTTTATGTTCCCACCAACAGTGCCCAAGGGTTCTAATTTCTTGACTTCCTTGCCAACATTTGTTATTTTCTGTGCATTTATTTTTTTTCTTTTGGTAGTGCTAATCAGCAAAGTTTTAATTGAGCATCTATTATGTGGGTCAGGCACTATTCCTAGAACGGCTGGTAGAGCACAGAACAAAAAGTTCTAGGACAGGAAAAATTCTCAGAGCGCATGAGGCATGTCCTGAAGCAAAGAGCAAGCTTCCCAGCACAAGCTGTGGAGTAGAGCAGGTTGGGAGACAAAGAAGAAAATGGCAATCAGAAGGGCAATACGCCATTCTCTTAGCCACTGGGTCAGGATATCACAAGATTCTGATGAGTAGAAAGTGACTGTTTAAATCAGAATCATTTATGAAAAGCAGAGAGTCTATTTCCTAAGCCATGCTGTCTAAAGGCGACCATTTGCTTGATAGGCAAGAACTAGACATTTATATCAGAAGCTTTTATATCTCTCATATTTTGTCACATATGGGCATATATTTTGGAAATTCACATACTTCTTATTACTGGAAGTGGGTTTATTGTTTCTCCATATTTTTTTCCATGTTAATAATACTGATCCCAGCGTGTGCAAAACCATGCAAAAAGCATCTGTTTCACAACATGACAGTCTAAATGCCTATATATCTCTGGACCTGCCACACCTAGTGGAGACCCAGAGGGATTACACTTCCACATCCCATAGAGTTCCTCAGGGAACTTCTTCTCCATACATTTGGCACCTTATTCATATCCCTACCTTGCGATTATTTGTTCCCCCAAAGAGCCCTTATCCTTAAGATCAGGGATTAGGCAAATTCATCTTGGTATCATCAGAATGATGGCACCTAGCAGTAGGTCCTCAAAAAATAGACTCTGAATGAACCAATTCAGATTTTTGCAGGGTATGAGGAAGCTCTTGAAGTTATCTGGGTGAGAAATATCAGTGACCTTCCTTAGAGGAGTGGAGTTGAGGGTCATGTGGTAAGACAAGTCAGGAGTGAGCCAGGGTTGAAGTCAAGAATGCCACCCAGGTTTCTGGCTCATGTGACTGGGTTGTGCTAATCAGGAAGAGGAGGAACACAGGAGAAAAGGCAGGTAGAGGGGCAGAGAACATGTGGAGAAATCAACTTGGATATGTTGAATGTAAAGGGTAATAAAAATCCAGGCAGAGGTTTCCTGATCTCGGGGTCCTGGGATCAAGCCCCGAGTTGGGTTCCCTGCTCAGCAAGGAGTCTGCTTCTTCCTCCCCCTCTGCTCCTCTCTGGCTTGTGCTCTAACTCTCTCTCTCAAAGAAGTAAATAAAATCTTAAAAAAAAAAAAAAAAAAAAGAGGCCCACATTTAGTTCTGAGGAATGAGTTAGATTTCCACAGGAAAGACGGAAAGAAAATAGGGGTTGTCAATGCCAATTTTATAATCAAGAGAACTGGGGCTCATGGAATTTAGTCCATCTCCCAAAGTAACACACTACTACACAGCAGAGATAATATTTGTCTCTAGGCCAATTTGACTCCATACACACAGTCTTGCAACCCTACAGTAAGCCATAAGTAATTCTAGAAAGGAACATATGTTACAAGGCTCTGTAAATGCAGATTGAGTCATAAGTTGGGAGTGACCTGAATACTAGACTAAAGAATTTGGATTTTATTCTTTAGGTTTTCAAGGGGAAGTATGGGGGCTTTAAAAACAAATAGAGGAACAAGGTGTTTTCCAACAATCAGATTTTCCCTCTCCAGATGATAGACAATAAAAATCAAACACTGGAAAATTTGGGGCAAGTGAAGAGAGAAGTAGGTGGCGTGAAAGTTGCTATTTTCTTTTTAAATGAACACTATTACTTTTTAAATGTCTAACCATTGCCCCAAAATAAAAATTTTGAAAATTCTGATGTGATTAAACACAAGACTTTAGAACACAATGAAAGTGTTTACACAAATCTCCAAAACCTCTCAAATTCTTTTTGGTTCAATGAATACATTTTAAAACTGCTTGTAAATGCACAAAACATAGTATGCAAATATTCCCTGAAATGTAGAAAGTATTTCTCTGGTCCACCTAGGATTCTGAGTACAGTTGCTGTTCCAGGTGCCAAGACCAATGGTATGAAGGAAAATGTTCTACGATGCAAATCACGTAATGGCATTTAACAGCAATCCAATTGGAATAAATCACTAACATTTGCATTGCCACCTATGGGCTAGATACATTTGTGGAGCACGAAGTATGGCAAGATTTTTTGACTGTTTCATATAAGTATCAAATAGAGATCCATTTATTTTTTTATTAGGAAATTTATAACAGTACAGGAATCACTTCAATAGCAGAGATAATCACTCACTCTAATTATTTGAACTCTCTCCATTACCTCAAATATATCTAATGCATTTGCCAAAAGTTTAATTAAAATGAGATGACTGGAATAATTAATATCATAGTAAACATAAGACAAACTAATAAAATTCAATTTCTTTCTTCCATTCTTTTTGGCTATGCTAAAGGAGGCCATCTCGATTTTCAGTAACAAACTACTTAAAACAATTTCTAGGATATTAAAAGTCTTGATGTTTGTCTTAACGGGAACAAAATTTGATGTTACATAAGTTTCCATCAGTGTGGAACAATGACAGTATGTTGTGTGAAACTTAAAGATATTTCCAATAAATGAATAAAGTAATTTCTACCTCCAAGTTATTGCAAATTCTTTATAATAAGATTTTATTTTAGCCAACTTGAACTGGCTTACGTAATTCTCTAAACTGTGCAAAGATGTATATGTCACTTAGAAATATACACGATCAACTTGAAGTTAAACAAGTATAAATACATATATATTTAACATATGCACTGTTTAAAAACTGCATGCTGACATATTTGCATATAATATATTAAAATACAGAGTTCCAAGTGGTCTCTTCTAAGATAAACTTATTCAACCAAAAGCATTTTGAAATACATGATGTGCATGGACTTTCTCTCTCTCTCTACCTCTCAGAGAATGAACTCAAGACTGTCAGAAACAGAAAGTCACTGAAAATATAATGTCACTGTCACAATGGCACTTTGGGAATCCTCATCTGTTCTCTCCACCTCTCCTGGAACGTATTGAACAATGAGATGCAGTACACAAGAACTATCAAAAGGGAGCACTTTTGAGCCACCAAAATTGTGTGTTAGCCTAAAAACTACAATCTCCCAACTGCAGACAATGATACTATCTCAGGTATTTTATGTGCTAAAATGATCATTAAAAATTAAGCACCACATATAAGCTGCCATTTAGAATATTAATTTACCTTTGCTAATCATCTTTTTAACTTGAGGCTAAAAGAGTTCACTTACCATTTGGATATTCAGGCTCTGTCCAGGAGATGTGAAAGGAGTGAGGTGAATAAGAGTGTGCTTTGGGGGTTGGCACACCTTCGGGTGCCTGCTCATCAGTTAGGGCCTCACTGGCCTCGCTCACAGTGCACCCACCCCCTGTGCAAGCCTGAGGGGAAATGCAAAAACCACATTTCACTCTGGGTCACAAAAGTTTTCTGGGTCCAAAGCCTTGGAAACAGAGAATTCATAACAAGAGTTCCAGATACTTTGAAACACAGTTTTCTTGATCCACAACCCCCCCCCGCCCCACCACACCAAATAAATTTGTTTCAGTGCTGAGGTCTGACATTTAATTAGTTTGCTTTTCAGGACACGAGACAGCCAGCTCTGATAATTAGAAAATAACCCAAAACGTATGCATATATGAATTATAAGTACATCCTATGTTAGAGCCTAGCGATAGGGCATCTATTGCCTGGATGAATAACCTTGATGAAATCAGCCTTGTACAAAGTTTCCTAGAAGGAATTAAGTGTGCGCATGCACAGACACACACGTGTGTGTGCACACTACATGAGGGTAACACTAGAGACTGAAATTACTTCAGGATAAAAACGAGTGATTTGGAGTAAAATAAAAGATCTACAGCAAATATAATTGCCTTTATTGCGATAGTGTAACCAATATGTTTAGAGTACAACATAATGTGAAATTGAATAAAATAGTATTTCTCATGTATCAGCAACAAAGCAGTTGTTGAGTGACTGTTTAATAGCTTAAAGGGTCAAATCACTTACTTATGTGCCAGAGGAAATGGGCTCATTACACGGCCAGCACACTTAAAGTGATCACAGAATCTTCCCATTCCCTAATTAGGTATTAACTAATGCCATAAATGAAAACATGGATGTTAAAGATACCTGGGAGGGCCCTGGATGGCTCAGTTGGTTAAGTGTCTAACTCTTGATTTCAGCTAAAGTCATGATCTCAGGGTCGCCGGATCGAGCCCCATGTCAGGCTTTGGGCTCAACAGGGAGTCTGCTTGTCCCTCTTCCTCTGCTCCTCCCCCTGATCACGTGCATGTGTACTCTCTCTCTCCCTCCCTCACTCTCAAATAAATAAATCTTAAAAAAAAAAACAACCTGGAAACTTCTGTGTGTACTCTTATAATTCTACAAGTAATTCCAAAATAAATGTTTAAGTGTATTAGGAAAATATCTTTGCTACCTAACTTATTGGATAAATATTTTTCCAGGAAGCAGAGACAGACACACAGGGCTTTTCCAGACTCTATTTGCTAGCAAATATTAGCAATCATATCTTTATATAACATAGATATTTGAAAACTACACTTAAGCTTTTGTTCAGTATCAATTTAGGTTCCAGTTGTAATTTACACAAATTTAAAAATATTTCAAAAAGCCCTAAAATTTACTGAAAACCAATTAAGAAAATGAAGCAAAATCATAGGACAATGTAAAAAGCAGATAGGCATTTAGTCCATTTTCAGGGAATGTAGATATTGCTAGCATAAAAAATTAAAACATCTTTTTATTTCTTTGGGCCTGTCCCTTGCTTTTCAACTCGATATTAAGGGAACAACCTTTTGATAATCAACACAGTTGAATTTTTTTCCCTATAAATAAGAGACAGTTGACTTATTTTTAAAGATATTTTCTTAAGTTGCTGTATACTATTGAACAAGTTGTCTCAAATTATTTATTACAAGTATAAATATTAAATGGTCAGTAGACATGGAGCTCAATCTCACTTTCCCTTGCAAGAATACAACAGTAGCCTATATCTTCAGGATAATTTCTCATCAGTGTAGGCAAGTTTCTGATGGGTTAAACTGGGGCTTGGGCATGAAATTGCATTAAGATTGGGACCTAATTAACCTCTGTGGTTCCCTCTAATTCTCCGCTGCAGCGTGTGCATATATATGGAAGAGATAAACTATCCTCTTCCTGAGAACAGAATCTCTGCAAATAAAGAGGAATCAATTGAGCTTGTGGCCAAACCATGACTCAAAGCTCTAGGACATGTCATTGTTAGCCCAAGAAATAACATTAAAATAGAAAAATTAAAAAAAAGACATTTCAAACATACTAAAAGTCCACTAGAAAATATGGCAGGAAAAGAGGCCAAGTGGGACAGCCAAATTATCAAAGGAAAATGATGGAAAGAGCACTCTTTTTAGTCCTCAGAGAGATAAAACTACTTGCAGTTCCTAGATTTTTTTTCCTTAGGAGGGGAAAAATGTTGGAGCATCTTCCTGTTAAACCCATAACACACTGGGACTTAATTCAGATCGTCTACTTGTCACTATTACTTTTTTATGTCCTAAGAATTGACCCCAGCTACCTCTCCCCAAAGAAATATTATAAGACATGTAATTATATATATTTAAAAATAAAGAGTGAATTGAAATTACTTTGTTTTGAGAATTTTAGGATGCCTTTTGGGGTAAGTAAAGACATCCTCTGGTTTGGAAGGATTGATCTTTGGGCTATGGGCTATGTCATCTAAGAACCATAAACTCATAATTTGACAAAGGAGCTTTCTAAGAATCCAAGGAGTTTATGAGAGAATTTTTCTTGAAAATAAAACAGAATTTATAAAGAGGCTACTGAAATAACAGAATTACCTGCAAAATATTTTTTTCCGCATTCTTTTTGCATGCATTTAGAGGTGCTAAGTGAGCAGTTCCTAAATAAGGAAAAAAATGCTCTTAAAGTTGCTTCCGATTTGTCGAATCTAACTGATATTATCTAAATGAAATCACACCAATCAGTATCTTGTTTGACCTACCAGCACTGGAGGCCCCTGCGTGCAATGCAACTGAATGCTGATTAAAATTCTGGTTCGGAAAAACTAAATAAATTAGCAGGATTAATTAAAGATGCTTTTATGAAATAGGAAGGTCTTTGAAAGCCCCTGAGCCTTTACAATAAGGCATTTCAACCCATCTCCTATAGCTTTTCTCAGTTACAGCCATTTTTGTTAAGTGGCAAAGTCATAGTACCACCCTGAAATGTCCAGTAACTTCTGATCAAATAGGGGATTGAATTTTGGTAAAGGAAATGAGTAATTAATACATGTGTATCAATTATTTTGAAATGATGACTATTAGGAACATCCAAAACTAGCATTCTCTTTTTCAATAGTTTGTTTTCAGGTAAGTAGGCTCTGAGGATATTAAGAATGCAGCATACCTTAAAGTATGAAGAAAAGGAACAAGGCCATGTTATATATAAATGATCCTTTGAAAAATTAAGCTCATCATTTCCAAGAATCTTTCCAGTAAAGATATTTAACACTTAACATTCATCAAGAGGCAAATGTCTAGCTGTAATATGAAAATTATCAAGCTGTACATATCTTGCTACTAGTTTGTATTACTAGCTTCTTTATTTAATTGCTGACTTATTATCTTTATTCAGAACTACCACACTCCACAATACCATTTGTTGAGTGTAGTAACATGTTATGCTGTCTCTTCCAGTAGAAAAAGTATATGCTTAGATCCACACAGTCCCCAATTCTGACATCTTACAACAAATCATTTAATTCATATCAGAAGTCTCAGATTCTTCATGAAATACATATACTTAGTGTTCATTCATTTATCCATTCATTCAAGAATTGTTTGCTGAGCTTCCAGTTTCTACCAGACACTGTGCTTGACTCAGCAGATAGAATTTTGAAAGATGCTGTTTCTACCCTTCAGGAGTGTATAATCAAGTTAACAGGAAAAATTAAATGAAGCCACTTGAAGTAACATACTGTCTCTGAGTCTAGAGTAAATCACAGTGGCTTGAATCCTCATGTATCGTCTTCTATTCTTAAGGGCTTGGTCATCTGTATGTTTTATTTTCCAGAACTTTCAACATGCTAAGACTATCTATAAAGACAACTGCACTTGGCTGAGAACGTAATCTCCATCTACTAATCTAATGACCTTGAAAGCCAGTTATTATGTGGAAACTGAAATATACAGTAACCCTTCAATTAACCAAGATGAACTTAAAATGTTCTGGTTCACTTATTTTACTGGTTATAGAGTTAGGTAAAAAACTTAATTGACTACTTCCTGAAATATATTAGTGTATTTTCTCCACTACCATATACAGAGAAATAAAAAATAATGTGAACAAATTTATTTTCCTAACAAGAGTTAGGGCAGGGACTTCCACATCTTTATGACGTTCTGCATCAACATTACTCAATGGCTGACAGATCTTATTTGATTCCATAGAATATTGTTTGGGATCACAGAATGATTTAGTGTCACGGAATTTTAGGGCTCAAAGAGACATTAAAAATCATTTAGTTCAAAGCCCTGACTTTAGGCTTAGAGAACATAAAAATCAGTGCAATTAAGTGAATTTGCCTTTGGTTACACAGTTGGTAGCAAAATCTGAATTGAAATGCAGGCAAGCAGCCTCCCAATCTAGTGGTATTCATTTTTCAAGATATTACAGATGTATAAAACATAGGAGACTGGAGTGGATTTATACTGATTGCACAGCATATCCTAAAAATTACCTGGGGAGTAGAACTTTGTTTCATGACATTTGCCTCCTGATAAAAACTAAGAGCACAACAATTTCTGTTTAATTTTGGTTTCTTCTAAGCAATAGAGTCTTTTCTGGATTTTGATATTACCACTGTTTTGAAAATAGTGTGGATTTCTGTATTAGTTTTTGAAAATCAAGGTAATAACTTTCTTACATCTTGAGTGCTACAACTAAGTAATCAAAGATGCTGCTTCATAAGCCCATCTGCGTGCTGAACACCTAGGCACATAGAGTCAATTCTGAATAGGATTTTTAACATTGTCTGATTGCCCTTGTTTTGGGATGTCAGGTCAGACAGTAAGCAATAGTTGAATGTAGTTTATTTTCTCATGGTATAATATTTAGAGCATTCAAGAGCATGTTAAGTAAAATGAATGCATACACAGTGTCTACATAAATGTAAATTTATTCATAATCAAGAGCAGAATATTTTCTATGGCATTTATCAAAGCAAATATCCTTATATAGGTATTACTATAAAATGAAGAGTGTGTTTAAAGCAAATAGGGACAATCTCATGTTTATATTCAGTTATTTTCAGATGTGCTATTAAACTTAAAAAAGATTATATTTCATCAAAAAACAAAAGGAACCACTGAGTATAAATTCCACAGTAATATCAAGGTCTTTTAAAAGACCTTTGTATAAAAGTGCTATTTTGCATTAAAAAATGCTATTGTCTGTCTAAAGACCTCTAAAGTATGTTGATTCCAGGGTTTTTATTAAGTGACTGTTCTTTTGAGATAGAAGTGTAATGTAAACCAGAGTATAATAACAATCCAGAATATTTAGGGATCACTTAAACCATCATTTTAAAATATAAGACCTAAATTCTCATATCGTACATTGTTTTCCAAATGAAAACAAGCTCCATAGGGAAATAACCTTATTAATTCAGGCATTTTAGAAAAAGCCCTTACCAATTATGACATTCTGGAAATAACAAAGAAGAAATAATTTCTGATAATCCCAAATTAGATTGGGGAAAAATCTAATGACTCAGATTATTATGCCATCATTCTGTGTAATACAAAATAAATATGTAGATATTAGATTACATTCCCATTTACAGTGTGAAGTATGTTTTCAGTCTCAACAGCAATACAGAAATTTTGGGTTTGGGTTTTTTTTTTTTTTTTAAGTGAACAAGAGAGAGAAGATGGGACAAAGGAAGAGAGAAGCAGCAAGAGAAGGGAAGAGAAAGTGGTAGACTAAAATGAACTTACTCCCAGCTTGATGAGATATTTATTACCAGGGGACAAGTATTGTAGCAGGTGATCCTGAAAAAGTTCTGTGCTGTTATAGATGACATCCCAAATTGTAAAATCATGTGTGTGATTTGAAATATATAATATATAGCGCTCCAGAATCCCATTTACATTTCTTGGTTGTTTCCACCTGGGAATGGAAAAATATAGCATGACTATCCATCATTCATTCAAGTCAAACCTGAAATGTGCAAGATTTTTAAAGGACGCATATGAACTTGGATTTATGCCACTCAAAACACACACACACACACACACACACACACACACACACACACACACACACTGAAATCTTAAAAAAAAAAAAACCCAAGTAGTTATTAAATGTCTCTTCTGAATGGTCTAAAGAAAATATGGCATAGTGCCTACTTTCTAGTTACTTATAATTTTAACTAGCCAATAATATAAAAAATGTGTGAGTATTTAATTTTGAACTTAAGCGATAGAACAAAAATTGAGAGAAATAGAACATTTGAGAATTTATGCGAAATGGGAGAGAGAGAGAGAGAGAGAGAGAGAAATAACATAATTGTCTTGAAAAAATGCAGCCATCTAATGCCAAATTAACATGCAACTCTAGAATACAGAGAAGCTGAGGACTGAAGTGCACTGAAGTGCGAAGTAGTCAAATCAAACCTCATGGATAAGGTGAGACACTACCTAGACACAGAAGACTGTCTACTTGATGGATTGGATATGGTAGGCAGAAGGAAAAGTAGAGGATATTCCACATACACCTTACAATGTGTGAGTGAACATGAGCCGGACAAATCGTAAAATAGAAACAGGTAAACTGAGAAATACTTAGAGTAGTGGGAAATCTTTTGGCGTAAGTAATGCGGGCTCAGGTTAGGGCAGCACTGAAAGCCAACAGGACACCTCAGACCTGGAACAATGGGGTATGGATCATAATGTTTCCCAGCTTGAACAAATACCCTAATTTACTCAGCCCAAACTCTTTTCCAGATGGGAAAACTGAGACCAACAGAGATGAATGTAAACAAGTATTCATTGGTGGCAGGAGAGGTTTGTTAAATTTCAATTCAGTAATGACAGTATACCTTGTACTTCAGAGTTTAGGAAATGGGTCAGAATCCATTCATACCAAAAATAATCTGAACATGCCTATACGTGAAAGTTCCTTTCTGACTTCAACTGCAGGGTTGTAGTGTATACTCAAAAAGAAAATAAATATTTAGACTAATTCCAACTCATCACGGATAACGCCTCCCCTGTAGAAAGCCCAAGGCAGTCCTGCAAGTGGTCAGTTTCCATTTATTGAAGTTTGCACAGAATCTGTGTCCGTATGTAGCTCAGCCTGATTGCGTGGAGACGAAATGGAAATTAAGTTGGCAGGTGATAATCAAAGGTTCCCAGAACCACTGAACTAATCACTTCTATGCATTTCATCACAATAAAATTAGTTTTATGTCACAAGCCCTTCCCTTGATTGAGCTCACTGGGATTCTTGCATAAACCAATGTGGGACAGAGACAACATTTCTACTTACTGTACATAGATAGTTCTAGAATCCAGGACGGTCAGAAGTGGGGAATCCACACGCTCTGGTGGAAGCTGTGCTGTGTACAGTATGACCAGGGAACTGTTTGTACATCCCACATGTGTGCAGGCACCAAGTACAAACTGGTGGGGTGTAAATACTGCTAAATCTAGAGGGTGGAGGAAAAAGAATTTGTATACCATTATATTTTTTATTCAGGTGATCCGACTCCTCTACATTCCCACTTCTTAGAACTGTTAAAGTAAAGCTTAAAACAAGAATCAATAGCCCTAAAAATCAATAGCAATAAGATATAGGCTGTTTTATCCTTTAAATATACTACGGTTATTTTTAAATAGATAAGTGTCAGTCAAATTCTTGCTTTAACTTTTTCATTTTAACAATTTGACCATCCTCTTGAATGTATACGACCAGATAAGTCATTTTCTGAGTTTAGAGTTCCTTCAACCACTCTGCTAAAATATAAATGAGACATTTAAATGATTTCTAAAGCATATTTGAAGACAAGGGGAGTTGTTTTTGAAATGCAAATACATAACTTGCAACAATGACTTTGTGCTTGTAATTCCTTTTGCCTAACTCCTTTTTCCTGTCCACCTGACCAACTATTATTTGACCTTCACCTTGTCTCAGTATCTAGCACAGTGCCTGGCACATTGTAGGTTCTGAATATATGTTTGAATAAATGAATAAAGAACTAATGAATGAGATGATCAAGACACAGTTGAGCTGGGGATGAACAGTGACTGAGAGAGTGGGATAGTGCCCCGGCCAGTAATGATCTCTCCCTGCCGTGAACCTCCCTAGTACTTTCTTCCTGTTGGCCTTTCTAATGGATAATCATTTTCCCTTGCATTAGAATAAACCAATCTGTAATTTACTAATTCAATTCCGAAATGCCCCGAGTACTTCAGTTATAAAGGTACTCAACAATTATTTTATTGGTGAATCTAACCGAAGTGCAGTCAACTTTACCAAGATTTAAATATCATTCATAATTTTATACTACTAGAAGAAATTTCTATTTTCTGGAATATTTTTGAAATAAGTTAGTCACAATTTAAGTTACACATATTTTTCAATCTCATTAACCTTGAACCATTACAATTCTACATTTAAAAGACTAATGAGATACAACCTAATTTAGGGAAATAGATTTTGTATTACACTGATAGCAAAAGTAAACTAGAAAAGAACACTTTGATTTTCATGCAAAGTACAGTGAGTTGGTTAAACGTGTAGATCATCCAAAAAGAGGCAAAAATAATAATTTTACACTAAATATAGTTACTCTAGACCAAAAGAGTGGTCATCAAGAAGAGACTCATAATGCTTTGGATTCAACCTTGTTCTTGTTATAATTTTCTCTCACTGCTATTCAGTGGTACTGGCTGAGGTGGGCACCCTCCAGCAATGTGGTCAGAAGACATGTTACAAGGACACTTTGAAGCTGGGGGTGAAGGGGTACAGCACTGGTTTCACCCGGGACTGCTAGAGACATGACAGGAACAGCTTCACCATGTCTGTGCAAGTCAGACAGAACTGGCGGACCTTCATTTGGACCAATAAGTTCTATGAAACTTACTAAGTTAAAAATCATGGGAACAGTGGTCTCATATGCTACAATGAGTGTAAACTACTATTTACTCTTTCATGAAAGGACAGTTCCCACTAGCAGGTCCAATTCTGGCCCAAATTACAATGTATTAACATGCTAACACATTATCTGCTGTTCCCCTGTTCTCTTCACTTTCTCCTTCTGATCCCCAGGAACTTGGTGGCGAGGCAGCTTCTCATCTCTACCATCTGTCTGAATTCCTTGCATTCCTGAGGCAGGGGAAGCTAGGGATTTTTGTCTCTAAGTCTGGTTTCAGGAGCAAAATCATGGAGGACACAGAACCCAGAATAAAGCAGGAATCCCTAATGGGTAAGTCAGTGCAATTAGGAGAAAGCTGTAGTACTTGAACATCAGAGTACATCTAAGTTTTCTGAAAGAACATGCCCCTGCCGAAATTGTATTCCACGTGGTCAATTCCAAGTGACTTTGGCATATTTTGCATGAGCCTCTCTCTTGGCCGTTTCAGATCGTCTTGGTCAGCTGCAAATGAGACTGGATGATACAATGTTCTTTGGCAAACAGACTCTGTGATGGGGCAGTTTTTCTTGCTTCCTTACATTCTAGCTTTTTGAGGTAGGGGTTTGGCTACCCAGTTTGTAGGCGGTGAGCAAGTCATACCATCTAAATGTGGCCTGATGATTGCTTGTCTGTGTTTGCTGGGACAGACTTACACATCTAAAAATCAGTTAAGTCTTAGTTACCCTAGTTAATCCTCAGTTACCGTTACCATCCTCAGGCTGGTGAGGTCAGACTGCATCATCATGATATCATCACCTTACAGTATCTCCTTACTACAGAATGCCCCACTCCCTTTCCCAATATACTTCCATACTTTGAAAGTGACCTTGATCACCTAACTCGTAAACTCACCAGGAATATCTGTCTCAGATGCCTAATAGCCTCCCGTAGCAATTAGTTCCAGGGTTACCACTGATATCTGGTTTTTACTGTGGCAAAATCTCCTCCTTCAGGGATTGGGACACTGGCATTTTTATGCCAGCTGGAGAATGGGAGACACCAGGATGAAGAAGTAAGTATGTGTGGGAGGGTCGTGTTACTTACAAGGCCCAGTATGACTGATGAGCCGGGACTGAAATACCAAATCCTGTCAGGTCCTGCATTCATAGTTAGGGTTTACCCCCAGACCACCTAAGGTGCTATGGGTGAGGAAGATAGGAGACAGCATGGCTTTAACTAAAACGTCCAACAGGGTTTAAGGATGTTAGTGGTGTATAATCGAAAAGGGCTACAGAAAACATAGAACAGAGCAAGAAGAATCAGGAGTTCTGGGTAATTTTAAAAGGCAAGAGTCAGTGGAGTCTTTGGCAGGAAAGTGACGTATTGAGCAAAGACTTGGAAAGGGTGAGAGTAAATCTGGGATTCTATGGAGAGAGCCATTCCAAGAGAGGTGGCAGAGCTAAGGCTTGGAAGGAGGAACACGCCGGGCACGGGTATAGCAAGGAGGCCAGTGCGGCTGGAGCTGAGTGAATAAGGCAGAAAGAACTAAGAGATGACATCAGAGATTTAATGAGGGACTGGATCACATGAGCCCTGTAGGTCTTTGCACAGATTTGGGGTTTTAGTCTGAGATCCTCTTAGGAAGACCCTAGAGGATTTTGAACGGAACTGTTGCATGATCAGATGGATTTCATGACTATCACCCCAGCTGCTGGGTGGAACATAGACTATAGTGAGCAAGAGCATAAGCATAAATCTCACTTACAAGGCTACTGTAGTAATCAAGTAAGTGGAGGCTTTTCATAAGTGAGAAATGGTCGGATTCTGGATATGTTTTTTTTTTCCCCCCCGGCTTTACTGAGGTATTAACATATAACATAGATAAGATTAAGAGGTACATTGTGATGATTTGATACCCATATACATTGTAAAATGATTACTACAATAAGGTTAGCTAACATTTCTATACCCTTCATATAATTACCTTTGTGTGTGTGTGTGTGTGTGTGTGTGTGTGTGTGTGGTGATAACATTCAGGATTTACTCTCTTAATGACTTTCATGTATAAACACAGTATTGTTACCTATGTTTACCATGCTATAGCTTAGATCACCAGAACTTATTCATCTTAGAGCTGGAAGTGTGTTCTCTTTGACTGACACCTCCCTATTCCTCTCCCCAAGGAGCGGTCCTCTGGCCTCAATCCCTTGGCAACCACGATGCTGCTCTAGTTCTATGAGTTAGGCATTCTTATTACACATATAAGTGAAAATATGTAGTATTTGTCTTTTTCTGTCTGACTTATTTCACCTAGCATAAAGCCCTCAAGGTCTATCCATATTGTCTCAAAGGGCAGGAATTCCTCTTTACAGGGCCGAATATCATTCCTGTATGTGTGTGTGTGTGTTTGTGTGTGTGATGTGTATCTGTATCTATAAGCTTATTTTATGTTTAAATTCAACATATAAGTGAGATAATATAGTATTTGTCTTTCTCTCTTTGATTTATTTTACTTAGCATAATATCCTCAAGGTCCATCCATGTTGTTGCAAGTGACAAGATTTCCTTATTTTATAATCTTCCATTGTGTATATACCACATTTTCCCTATCCTTCATCCATCAGTGAATACTTAAGTTGTTTCCAAATCTTGGCTATTATATATAATATTGCAATGAACACGAGGTTACATATATCTTTTTGAGTTAGTGTTTTCATTTTCTTTGAGTAAATACCCAGAAGTGCAATTGCTGGGTCATATTTTAGTTCTAGTTTTAATTTTTTGAGGATCCTCAATGCTGTTTTCCATAGTGGCTGCATTCAATTTACATTCCTACCTACAGCATACAGGGGCTCCTTTTTCTCCATCTCTTACCAACACTTGTTATTTTTTGTCTTCTTGATGATAGCCATTCTAACAGATGTGAGGTGATATCTCATTGCAAATCCTTTTGATTTGCATTTTCCTGATGATCAGTCATGTTGAGCATATTTTCATGTATGTATTAGCCATCTATATGTCTCTGTTTGAAAAATACCTACTCAGATCTTCTGTCCATTTTTTAAAAGGACTGGCTTTTTTTTATTTGTCTGTTTGTTTTGTTATTGTATGAGTTCTCTATACAATTTGGATATTAGCTCCTTATCAGACATATGATTTGCAAGTACTTTCTCCCATTCAGTAGGTTGCATTTTCAATTTGATTTTTTTTTTTTTTTTCTGTGCAGCTTTTTAGTTTGACATAGTTTCGCTTGTTCATTTTTGCTTTTGCTGCCTTTGCTTTTGGTGTCAGATCCAAAAAATCATCACCAAGACCTATATCTTGGAGCTTATTACCTATGATTTCTTCTAGGAGTTTTGTGGTTTCAGGTCTTACATTCAAGTCTTGAGTGCACTGAGTTAATTTTTGTGAATGGTGTAAGATGGTGGTCCAGCTTCATTCTTTTGCACGTGGCTATCCAGTTTTCCCAACACCATGCATTGAAGACACTGTCCTCTTCCATTGTATATTCTGGGCTCCTTTGTTGTAAATTAGTTGACCATATATGCATGATTTATTTCTGGGCTCCCTATTCTGTTCCATTGATATTGTCTCTGTTTTTATGCCAATAACATACTGTTTTGAATACCATTGCTTTGTAATATATTTTGAAATCAAGTAGGATGATGGCTCCATACAGGGAGTCAGCCTAAGATTCAGCCTAGTGCTGAACAGGCCAGCTCTGGGGTAGTGAAGTTAGGTGTTCACTTTACTCTCGTTCTCCCATGGGGAGAGTCTTGGTCTGTACTGAACTGCTTGGGTTTGGGGTAGGGATAAATGCAGGTAATGTGAATTGATCTTTCCTACTCTCCTTAAATGCATTTTTTCTTATTTCTGTGCTTTATCCAAGTGCTATAATCCCTTATTTGGAAACCTTGGCTCTTGTGAAGGTAATTTTACATGTGAATAGTTGTTCAAATTAATGGTTCTGGGCAGGGGTCTGGGGTTGGGGGATTGGTGGAAGGAACCAAGAAGGCCTTGTGCTGCCATTTTGCTGAAATCACTCCAAAAGGATCTCTGGATATGTTTTAAAGGCAAAACTATAGGACTCCTCAGTACACTGTAGGTAGTGTATGAGAGAGAGAGAGGAATCAAAGCTGACGCCAAGGTTTTTGGTCTAAGCAAAGGCAAGAATGAACTATTAATTTGGTTAAAAAAGATCACAGAAAAAGACAAGTTTTGAAGGGGAAGATAAAGAATTCATATTTTAGACATGGCAAGTTTGAGATATTAATTAGATAAACACATGGAATTGTCAATTAGGCAATTTGAATATAAATTTGTAATCTCAAGAAAAAGTTTTGGCCTGATATATAATTTGAGATGTCATCATCATATATATTATATTTAAAGTGGATGGAACACTACTAGAGCAAGTGTAGATAGAAAAGAGAAAAGGTAAAAGGATTCAAATCTTTTGGTATCTTTTTCTTTTTCTGGGAGTAAAGCAGAAATCAACTAACACAAAACAAAACAAAACAAAACAAAGAAAGAACAACCAGTAATGTACGAGAAAAACAAGAGGATTATAGATAGTATCTGGAAGTCAAATAAATCAAATGTTTTAAAGGTGGTAGGTCAAATAAGATGACTACAGAGTGACCATTGTTTAACAATATGGCAGTCATTGGTATTTGTGCAATAAAGTTTCAATGAAGTTATGGGTGTCAAAGCCTGACTCAAGTGAGTTTGTGAGAGAGAGAGAGAGAAGAATCAGAGATAGTGAATATAAACAACTTTTTCAAGAAATTTTGTTGTAAAGTAGAAAAATGAGACAATAGAGAGAAGGTAAGTAGCACCCAGGGATTTAAAAAAGATAATTTAAATGAGATAAAAATTGTGTTGTATGTTGATGGAAATGACCCAACAGAGAGGGCAAAATTAGTAATGATGAAAGAGGAGAGAATTATTGGAGTTTTGCCTTGATTACATGAAAGAATGGAATCTAGTATGAATGAGGAGGATTTAGACTTAGAAGGAACAAGGACAGATAATTTTTAGTTATAGGAGAGAAGGCAGACAACGTGGGTATGAATGCTAGCTGGTGGATAGATGGCCATGGGAGTGTATGGGATTTATCTTACAACTGCTTCAATTTTCTCAGTGAAGAAAGAAGCAAGATCATTAGTGAAGAGTGATCTTCCGATTCCCCAGAATAATACACTACTTTGGGCCCTCTATTTCTTTTAGAATGAAATCTAATAATGGTCAATGAAATACAAGCTGACTTAACACCTGCCTACTTCTTCTCATTCCTTCCATACACTAGATGTATTTTTGTTCCTTTAACTCTACAATGTCACACCTCCAGGCCTTTGCAGGTACTATTCCTTCTAGCTATAATCTATTTTCTCCTTCTATACTTGGCTGAATTTTTTTCATTCTTCAGGTTCATCCTCCTCTGGGTATTCTCTCTTGATAATCCAACAGTGTGGCTACCACCATCCTCAGATACTCTCTGTCATATTGCCTTGTTTAGTTACTTATTATAATTACCAAAACATGTCAGAAATTGCTGTTATTTATTTCTTGCCTTTATATCCCTCCCAGGGGGGTGTAAACACCTTGAGTGGAGACAGATATATATATTTTTCTATCATGTACTCTACAATATCTTCAGGACTGATATGATGTCTACTTAGCATAGTTTTATTCGTTGAGTGAATGAATGGACAAGACAGGTGGGAGACCTCTATGGCCCTTAGCCAGACCGCGAACTTTTTCTCAGAAATAGAATAACAGCTAAAAATCTCCAAGAATTTAATTGTTAGGTCAATGAAGGGTCTGTAATTATGAGATGAAAGAGAGTCACTATTGAAAAAAAACATAAGAAAAAGGCAAACTTGTGCTTGCCTGAATGCCAAAGAGTAATTTTCCAACATGAATGCTTCATAAGAAACAGGGATAGAGATACACCAAAATGTCAACAGCATTTTTCTCAGAGTGAGGGCATAAAGAAAATTTAAATCTTACTTATTGTTTAGTTACATATATTTTTCAAATTCTATGATATGCATGTATATACATGTATAGATGGAGAGAAGACAGCCATAACTTACCAATATCAGTTCATTATTTAAGAAAATGTAGACCTAGTTGACACACACCCTCTTATACCTCCTATGTCATACTTCTCCTTTCCTCAATGACTTCAGCATTGGCTCAGTTTTCTTTTCAATTATAATTCCTTTTTGGCAACTCCAACATCCTCAATAATGACTCATCTCTGAATCTGGCTTCACTTTAACTTCCTCAAATGTAATGTCCTTCACCTCTACTTCATTTATTCGACATTCAGCACAGTTATACCCACTACTTGATCATCTTTGGAGCTGTTTCCAAGATTCTTAATCTAAAATCTGCCCTCTCCGACCACAAACTGATAGCCTTTCACCTCTTCCTCTTGTCACATCAATGCAATCACTCCTTTGTCACCACACAGTGTCTATCTCTTAGCACCTTCTCATTTTCAAACTATTTGCAACATTTGCATTTTCCTTGATATGATCTTTGATCCCTCCTTTCAGAGCCATGCTCTCCACTCCCTAGAGTTTTTCACCTCACCAACCTACTTCAATATATGCTCTCCCAATTCCTAGCTCTGGATAAATCTCACCATCTCATTTCTCTAATGCTTCCCATACCTCTGAGATGTGAATGAGAAATATTGCTGAACATATTGAAAGAGTCTAGTAGAATTTTAGGTTTTCCAAATTCAAGGGCACCCTTGGCACTCCTCAGTAATAACTGTCTTGTTCCCTTATTTCTTTCTTCATTGTATTGATCTTTTCTTTTCCTCCTCCCATGTTTTGGTCGGTTCTCTAGATGAACTGAGTGGGGTCTCAAATTGGATCCCTTAAGTATAGCTCTGTCCTCTGAACTCCCACAATGTTTGATATCAGTGCCCCAGGGGCTGAGATCAATATGGCTGTCATAGTAACCTATTTTATTTCCTTCCGCCCTCTCCCTGCCCCCTCCCCATTTTTCCCTCATTTAAATTCTCATCTAAATTTCCCTCAATTAAATTATAAATCTAGAGTTTATCTATAAAATAGGTACTACCTATAAAACGGAATGTGGCTGGTTGTTTAGGGAGCAGAAAGAGCAAGAGAAACTTCCCGAACAGAGTCATTGAGGGGAACAGATACTACTCAGGGTTCAGATATAACGTTGGGAAAACCAACAAGTGCATATTCCCTTGCCTCCACCGCCTTAGATTTCCCAGAATGTTGGAATAATGGTAGAAGACATGTACCAACTCTTGGGAGGAGGGGCCCTTACTCCTGTTTCCAAGATAGAGTCCCAGGGAGGTGACAGATCTCAGCTAAAGAAATGACCTTGGTGTATGTAGGCAGGCAGGACCAGGAAAACAGTGCAAGGATTTAGTTTCCCAAGTGTGATACGGAAGCAATGAAGGGGTATCCTGGATCTGAGTGAGATACCTCAATAGTGATCCTTTTGCAAAGAGAAGGAAAGTGCACTCCAAATTGCCACACTCCAAATATAACACTCTGGAAGCTTTCACACCATCAGGGGACAGGAGGGGGAACCCTGAGAATGACCGTGATTCTCTTACTACAAAATTTTATGGGAGGGAAGTCAGTTATCAAGTGTAGCCATAGAAGTAAAGATATAAACAGTTACATAGAAATAGAGATACAGGTAGAGGTCTTATCGACAGATTTATAAATGCTCCATGCTCACTGGTACCTCATTTATGCTTATGATGGCCAAGATTTTTCAAGCCTATGCAGAAGTAAAAATTTTTCCAATCATTTTCCTTAAGATAATTCACATACACACACAGACACAAACTTGGTGGGCCACGTTTCTAGTTTGAGAAATCTGATTTGTTCAGTGTGCCTTTGCTACAATAGGAATTGAGGATTTCCTTTTGATTCTGAGAATTTAAAAACCTATGAACTCAATAGTGCAAAGAAAGCCAGACTGATTAAATAGCTTTTTTGACTTCCAAGTCATTTTTATGCCTATACTGCCCACCCCGAAGTGGATTATTCTCAATGTATTTCCATAAGGAGATGAAGTGTCACCAGTGTCCTTTGAATAATGAGGCATGAAAAAAAGGGGATAGTATCTAACATGATACATGGGAGAGGAAGCTGCACAGGTGGCCTGACTGGGAAATCCTTGATGAAACAAGAGGAGATGTGAGCAAAAAGGGAAAAAATTATGGTAAGAAAAGGGGAGGCAGCATCAGGTGGGGGGAAAAAAGAGTAGTATGTGTCTGAAAAGGAACCAACAGAATGACACCAGAGTCAGTTTTAGAAAGTGAAAAAGAGGGTTACCCGGTAGGCAGGACTAAGGCATTCTTTGGGAATGAGCATAAACAACAAAGCCACCAATTCACAATGTAAAGCAAAGAGGACCATCATGATAACTCTCTCTTCCCTGCCTAACTGCAACTGATTTGATAATCCGTCTCTACAGAAGTGATTAGGCCCTTCAAGGGCAATGTAATGGATCAATGGATTCAAACAACTGCAGGTATGTACACAAATCTGAGTCGGGGCAATGGAGGGTGGGGGAACCCTGAAAACATAAGGCCACTGTTTGTCAGAGCCCCTTAGCAACAACATCTTGTTTTCCATTTGCTTGATTGCATCATTTGCATAAGATCAAACACGGAGAGTTGTAGACAGGGAAAAACAGATCACTCTAATATGCATTAGAAATGGATCCACAGGCATCATCCTGAGACGTGTTACACGGAAATGCATCCCAGCACATGGAAACCTCACCGATTACTGTCAAGCAAAGTATAATTTACAATACCGGCCATGAATTATATGCTATTTTACGATTGATTTCATGCTGTTGTTCAGAGAATTTCATTGATCTCAATTTACAAAATGAACCAATAAGTAGGCAATGATTTTCTTTTAACTCCTGGTGTAAACTGAGGAATTTATACCTTATTGGTTTCTCCCATTAGAAAATTAAAACGCAGTTGTTGCTTCTTGAGTTCTAATGTATGTTATCTAGTTGCTTTTCTGACAATCTCTCAGTATCATTTTGTAAATGAAAAATACAGCTTCTTCCTGATTTTCTTTTCTCCTGTCTATGCATCCTTCCCACAAATCATCACCAGGATGTTTAAAAATGCTGGAACAGTCTAGGTAACTCCTGACCACATCTCCTGTCATTTGGTATTCCAACTTGAGAACCACTGCTAGGTTATGGTTCAGTGAGAACACGTCTTAGCCGGCAGACCTGAGAGGTGGTGTGTTTTCCATAGATGCCTGGAAAGCAATGAGCTATGCCACAATGCACGTGGAATGTCAGGTTGCATTCATTTCTGCCACTGTGTAGCCCTTGCTTCACGATTGCTTGCTCAGCCTTTTGATTCCAGAAAATCAGATTCTGACCTTATAATTAATAAAAACGGAGGCTTTCTTTAGCCTGAACATCATTGCTCTTTTGCTCTTCATAGAAGCCGAAACTTGCAACATGCTTCTCTTGGGCCAGGTGAGCAATGAACCACCACTAACATCCCATCCTGTGCTTTCAAATTAATTTGCAAGACTGGAATCACTTAGATACAACCGCACCCAAATAACATTACTCAACAAATTTTCTACTTGTGGTTATAAATCCACAGCTCTCCCTTTCATCAAACCTTGTCCAAAATTTGTATTAGACATGGAGCATCTCCTGACTCTCCTTCATGTGTGCACTTTATGTACCCTATGTAGCTGCCTTCTTAACAAATCTCCCTCATGAGCATCCTCATATGAGTCATAAGTATTCATGGTGTTGTAAGTTCTTTGAGAACAAGGATGCACATTCTTATAGACATCCCCTATGACTTCTAGTACTTGGGACCCTCCTGATGGTTGAATAGTAAAAACTTCATTGTGATAAGAAAACCGGTGGTAAGAAAAAAACCCTGTCCCTCCATCAAGATAGCAGCATGCAGTAGGGGAGCCCAGCCTGCTGGGAGTTGTCAGTCACTAGTTTGGGGAAAAAAAAAAAAAAAAGGAACCATTACTGTCAGTTGTGATAATGAGGGAAGATGCTTCCTCATTTTCCTCTTTTCTTCTTTGGCTGGTTAGAACAAAAGGCTTCCATGCAAACCTCCTTAGGCTGACAGCATTCTGATCCAGCTGTCTTCCAGTCTGGTTTTCTGAGCGTCTCTAATACCTGATTTGTAATGCAGTATAGTATATTGAGCCCAAGGTTGTTTTTCTTGGTTACTTTTATAATACAACCCTAGAGCAGTGCTCTGTCTCCTCTCTCTCTCTCTTTCTGTGTGTGTCTCTCTCTGTCTCTCCTTCTCTTTCTCCCCTTACACACACACACACACACACACACACTAACTTCCCACCCACTCCTCTACCTTGCCTCTGGAAAAGAAGAGATATAGAATTAGGGAGTCAGTTATAGGCTTCCAATTTTCATAAATGCTTTCCACTCACAAACCAAAGAGGAGAGAATTGATCTAAATTTCCAGGAATATTATCTAAAGAAATTTGAGTCATATAACTTACCTAAATATTTCTTGCAAAACTGGGGGATTTCCTCCCAGACTTAGGTGAACATTTGTTACTCTCATATTCTTTAATAATCTTAGGAATCAGTTAATATATTGCAAGACAATATTCTACTCATATGACCTACTCTTAAACAACAGAGGTTAATGAGACATAATGAGAATCATAAAAGTGTCCAGCTATCTGTAGCATGAAAAGAATAAATTTATGAACCCACGCTCCCCAAAAATATGATATTGAAGGTAAGATGTTGTTAATTCAGTAACAACAATGACTAAACACTGACTACATACTGTTTGGCAGGCCCTGTTAAATATGTTTTATAATCTCTCATTTATTTTAAGTCTCAAAATAACTGTGAAACAAGTACTGTTATTCCCAATGTACAGAGAACAAAATTCCAGCTCAAAGAGATCAGCTGTGTAAGACCCTGTATGAGGATCAGAAGCCACCTGAGTTCACTCCGAAAGCAGTGCAGGATTTAGGTTGGAGGTGCCCATAGCCAGACCATTATTTCACAAAGGGGACTCCACCCAGTTCACACCCAGCACTACTAGCGTAGTAAAGGTTTGCCTAAGAATGGTTTTCACTGAAGACCCATCATCAATTCTTAAATATTAATTTAATGCTTTTCTAACTTACCCCTGTACTGGACACTGTGTGTGATATAAGAGAAGTAATCAGTATGAGAGAAGTGATATTGTGATAAAACTGTTTACTTCTTGGATATTTGCTCTAATCATTACAGAGGCTGGGAGAGGATCACCTGTTTAATTCATCATAAAATGCCCTTGCAATTTAATTTGGAATGATATGCTGAGAAAATTGTTCCTGCATATAAGAAGAAAATGTGTAAAATGAACACAATGGATTCTCAGAACTTAAATTATAATGTTAGGGTATAAATAAATATCCTATTAAAATTATGCTTTTACATCAACCTGTGAAAATGCAATGCATCATAAGCAACCACTGTGTTTATAGAAGCTAGAGAAGCCTTCAGTGTCACAGCTAGAAGCATTTTGACCCAATATAAGACTTACTGAATTGTCTACCCTTGAGCCATTTCCATAAAATGATAGGCTTTTCTCTTTTAAAACAGTAATTTTCAAAGAAAGATCTGTTGACATTCCTCCAGGAAAAACACTTGGATTATAAGTGTTGACACTATGATATGTGTCTAACTTTTTATTTCTGAAATAATATTTTACTGATGATTTTAAATAAAGTAATATGTCTGTGATGGTTAATTTTATGTATCAACCTGGCTGGGCTATGGTGTCCATTTGCTTGGACAAACACTAGTCTAGATGTTGCTGTGACCTCATCTTGAGTGTAACCTATGTAGATTTCTCTGGGTATGTCTGACAGAGTGTGTGGCCAGTCTACTTTGCATGAGAACTGGAAACCAGCATTCCTGGCACAAGGAGCAAGTTTGGCAGTCATGGAAGGAAGGAACAATTTGGGTGTACTCTTGATTCAGATATATCTGTGAATTTCAGGACAACTCATGAGATGGCCTGCCAGAAGCCTGTTTGTGTTATAAGCTGGGTAAGATTTGGGAACATTTGCTTCTGATGCTCAGAGATGATGGTGTTTATCCAGAGCAAGGCCATGGATATGAGTTACTGTGACACTTGGACAACTGGTGTCAGGCTTGATCCTAAGTGCATGTGAGAAAACCCACATGATTCCCCAGAAATGCATGAGGATTAGTTTGCAGAAGGCAGAGATCATCTACTAGCAGGTAAGAGTGATGAGCAAGTAAAATATGAGTGTTAGAGCTAATGAGACTTATTATATATTCAGATATATGAGATCTGGGAAAATATGACATAAATATATTTATGTCCATTCTTCCATCCATCCATCCATCCATCCATCTATCCATCCATCCATCATTCTTTAATCTATATCCACTTCAGGGTATAATCAATGGCTGCTCACTGCATCAAACCTTATACTTGGGGACTCTGCATGTTTCTCTTCTCTTTTTTTAAGATTTTATTAATTTGAGAGAGCAAGAGAGTGTGGGGGCAGGAGGAGGAGCAGACAGAGAGGGACAAGCAGACTCCACACTGAGCACAGAGCCAGATGTGGGGCTCCATCCCATGACCCTGAGATCATGACCTGAGCCAAAATCAAGTCTGACACTTAACCGACTGAGCCACCCACTTGCCCCATGACTCTGTATGTTTCTTAGATGGACATGGACTTCTTTAAGGCATGGGTTCAGGAGAGGAAAGTGAAAATTGGTATACTTTACAGGTGATAGAGACAGGGAAACTGGATCTATTTTGTCTTTTTATATAACCCGAAACCAACAATTTCTCCATTTCCTTTCAAAGACTGTTCAAAACAAATAAAAACCAAACAAAAACTGAAAAAAAAAAAAACAAAAGAAACTAGAGTAAGATATAGTCATTGACCTTGAGGAGAGAAAATAACAAAACTTCATTTGAGTAGTGAGATAGACAGACGGATAGACAGATAGGTACATACGTTAACCATATTTTACACAAGTTAGTAAATATAATGATACAGATGCAAGACAATATATTGGAATTCAGAACTCCCTGGCTCTACCTAACACAGCAGAAGTACACATGAATGCTACATTTAGATGTAAATCATTTAGAACAATGCCTAATAGAGAATAGTGTTATGTGTTTGTTAATTAAAAATAATGTTAGGGCCACCTGCGTGGCTCAGTCAGTTGAACGTTTGACTCTTGGTTTCAGCTCAGGTCATGATTTCAGGGTCCTGAGATTGAGCCCCACAGGCTACCCTTTCATCAGAGCGTCTGCTTCCCCACTCTCTTTCCCTGCCCCTCCTCCTGCTCATGCACTCTTTCTCTACAATAAATGAATAAATCTTAAAAAAATTATGTTAATAAACATGATTATGTCCTTATTTATATAATGATTTGCAGTCTCCCAATTTTTTAACGAAACTAGTTTTTTTTTTTTTAGATTTGGGAGTAACTATATGTAGGCACATGGTAAAAAATTAAGCTAGTAGAGTACAAAAGAGTACAAAATGAAAAGCAAACATTTTCCTCACATTTCCAACTCTTTAAAATTGCCAACACTGGGATAAGGGGCTCTCACACAACATGAAATGGTTATCATGGGTTTCACCGATAAAATGGGGAGTAGCTGCATCTTAGTTTGATTAATAACCATATAATCAATTTCCTTTTTTTTTTTTATATGGTTGCTAATGTATAAAGCTAAGACCCATGACAAAAGCAGGCAGGCAAAAACCTTAAATACTACTGGATGACAATATAGAGAAAGGAAAAAAAAGAGAAAGAAGAGAAGAAATCACCAAAGACCTGGGTTTCAGTATAGAGTCTTGGTTAGTGTAAACATGACTGAGTCACTGAAGTTTCAGGCCCCGTTTCTTCATCTCATTAAAAGGAATTTGTATCATGTGTAACATCTCTCCCTGTAATTGTTGTGAAGATAAAATAAGATAAATAGCTGTAAAAACATAAAGAAGAGTTTATCACACAGGTGAGAGACAACAATTTTAAACCATTATCAAAAAGAACAGAGCCTGATTCTTTATATTTTGATGTTATTCCTATTAATTAACGCTCATAAATACTGGGAATGATATACTTTTAAAATGTTTACCATGAAATTCTGTAAAACCCAGGATATATTTTTTTAGTTAGGATATATATTTTTAGCTAAGTCCAAAACATATACTCAATTTCTTATGAAAGAAAGCATATATATTTGATTTAATATATGCAAATATAGTTTTTTTGTCATTTCTTTATTTATTCACTCACAAGTATTTGCTGAGCATCCGCTATGTGCATCTACTATGTGATTTATATGTGATACAGCAGATAACAAGATGCATACAAGATATTTTCTTTTGAACTACACATTGCTCTGGGGTATGTTTTTCAAATTTCAGAGATCCTGTGTTTTATCTGGTAAAGATATTTATGAGGTACTAATGATTCTAAACCACTTCAATTTCTATAGCTTTAATAAGTCATAATATAAAATGGTAAATGGTTTGAGAAGAATTTATGAAGAAATAAAGTTTCACTGATTAACAACAAATTATAATGACAATATTTGTACCAAAATACTTATAAACACAAAATTGAAAATAATTAACATTAATGTTTTACTATTAGCCCCCCAAATGCTCACATTTCCAGGCTCTTCACTTTTTATCATATTTCACAGTAAATCACATATACAAATAAGTCATGAAGGAATTGATAAAACACAAACTTAGGTATTTGTTTACTTATGTTACTATACCCATCAGATAGAGAGAAATTCATATATACCCCTTTAATTTGTCTTAGAGCAAACATCTCTCTGTCTCTTTGAATTTGGTGAATAGCCTCACTGTCACTGAAATTATAAAAACTTTTATTAGACCTTTCATAGTAGTAATTTTATAAGATTTTTATTTCCTTAATTATACTCTGAAATGCTCCTTAAATACTTTTATTAATGTTTGCTTAATGTAATTATTTATGAGCTAATTTTATTTAGGCACATATTTTAAAGTAGTATATTTCTTTACAGTGATAGAGTTGACTATAGCTCTCATTAAAACAAAATAATTTCAAAAATGGAAGACAGACTTTCATTTATAAAATTTTTTTCAGTGGAAGAATTCTATAGATGTTGAATTTTAGAAATGTCTACTCAAAAGTTTGTTGGAGTTCAGGTTATACTAAAGGTATATAGCGTTATGTAAAATATTTATTTGATTTATATTTTAAAAACCAAGCTTAACTTGATAGCAGTGATTCAGCTGAGGGGGAAAATCTTTTAAAATTATCTATATAGTCTTTTCAACACCCAGAGTTCCAACCTAATAGAATTTATGACCTGCATCCTCTTGATTTTTGCATAATAGAACTACAGAAGTGGCAGAAAGTGACTTTCTAATCTCCCTCCATGAAATAGATATTCAAATACTTGCATATTTGTTAGCACATCCCTAGGAGTTGCTGGACTTGTATACATTTCCACAACACAGTGGGAAAAAAATACAGAGGTCAATTCAACAATATCATCTTTGCAAAATAGCCTTTAAAAGTTGGGATATAGAAGACAAACTTTCCTAAACTCTATTGGATTTTTTTTTTCTCAAAACTCTTTTTTCTCCCGTTCGAGGTTCGAATGCAACTGGGAAATATAGTAAACACAGGGATGAGATTTTTAGTCAAGCAAGCAGGATGCCTTTATCTAAGTCTTAAGTCATTCACTAACTCCTCTGAAGTTTTCCATCCAGAGTAAAACAAGAACTTTATTTTGAAAATATGTGCCAGTCTTTTGCTTGTGATTATATGGAATTTAATTACATAACTATTTGGCATGTTTAAAATGGCTGATCGACTTTTATTTTACTTTAATATAATCAATAGAGTCATATTTGTAGCTGTGGGATAGTGCCTCTCAGGGACTGTGTATCAGCTGTGTGGTTATGAGCTTTGCAATAGTCTGTGTACAATACCAAGAAATAGGATGCAAATATTTACCCGATATATGTCAAGCATTGAGACACATGTCACTTCTCTGATACCAATCGACTTAGGTCTGGCTGTCAGTCTCAGATAAATTACTCTGTCTCTGAACATCCCTTTGAATACCAGTTTGACATTTTGGCAAGTTCTCTACATAATAACACACAGTTTTCACATAAATGAAAAAATTCCTTCATCTCTTTATTCTGAAACGATCTTTATTGTTCTCCTACTATATGCATATACCCTTCCATTTCTTCAGGATAGAAGATGAAAGATACAGTTCCTGCCCCCATGGGACTCAATCTAGTGAGGGAGACTACTCAGTCAACCAGAAATTCTAATAAAGTATGCTAAATGATATGAGAGGTGGTGGGAACATGGAGAGGAAAACTGTAAACTACATAGGTCTACATACCTGGGGATGGTCCTAAATCAAACACTACTATATTGTCCCAGCCTCAGAATAACCAGGAAAGATGCATGAATGGATGGACGAATGCATAAGTGAATGAATGAAAGAACCACAAATGAGCATTCTTGAAAATATTTTGTTCTAATATTCTTCAGGATTTATTTTCCAAAAGGAATGAACAAATGAATGAATGAATGAATGAATGCACAAATAAATGTTTAATTTTTATTACTTTGCTGTACAGTTGTAAATCAGTGTAAAATATACCTACTGTTGTGGGCTGTATTGTATCCCTACAAAATTCATACACTGAACCCGTAACCCCTGGTATCTTAGAATGTGGCTGTATGTGGCGATTGAGTCTTTAAAGAGAGGATTAAGTTAAAATGAAGCCCTGAGTGTGGGCCCTAACCCAATTTGACCAGTGTCCTTATAAGAAGAGGAAAGTTGGATGCACAAAGACACCAGGGATGTCTGTGAAGAGAGGAAAGACATGTGAGGACATGGCCAGAAGGCAGCCATCTGCAAGTCAAGGAGAGGGGCCTCAGGAGAAACCAAACCTGCTGACACCTTGATCTGGGACTTCTAGCCTCCAGGACTGTGAGAAAATAAATTCCTGTGATTTAAGCCACCCAGTCTGATATTTTGTCATGGCAGCTCTAGTGAACTACCATTGCTGTGAGTGGATTAAAAGGAGAGATTATTTTTTCATGTCCATAGTTAATTGAAACAGGGATGCTATGCGGTCATGCAGTGGTACAGTCATAAAAATTACAGTTTACATTGCAGAACTTTTCATTACTGACTTTAAAGAAATCGCCCTTCTCCTATCAATGCTACACTCGCAGACCTATATTTTCTGCATTTGTCTCTTCCATTTATGAGTGTACAATATGAGATAGTTCCCACTGAAAATCAGACTTGCTTTAAACTTTAAAAACTTAAACCTCACATTTGAATGAGACATTTTAATTGACATGTTGTCTTTAAGAATACATTGATAATGTGATGAAGATATGAATGTTGTATTAATATTTTGACACTGCTGAATGTTATTAATAATGTAATGACATTTCCCCATCGTTCTTTTCTTTTAAACTCATCTAGTTGAGATTTGGGATTTGGGATTCAGAAAATTATCAGAGTAACAAAATTCTAATCCTAGCTGTGCCATTAACTAGCTTTATGATTCCAGGCAAGTCAATTCTGATTCTCTAGCTCCTTATCTACCAAATGGGAAATAAAGTCGTTTAATCTTTATACATCACTGGGTCATTTAAAGACTTATAGGAGCTGTTACATGTGAAAATATTTTGCAAATACAAAATTATCACCAAGCAAAAAAAATCAGGAAATATTTATCTGTTCTTGAGGGTAAGAAAAATCTACTTAAGTTTTTCTATCTAAGGAAGAATCTCTGAAGGAATGTATTTCTAGATTTGACTACAAGTTTTAGCAAAATGACTTCATTTAAAAGCCACCATAAATGGGCCACCTGGGTGGCACAGTCAGTCAAGCATCCAACTCCTGGTTTGGGCTCAGGTCATGATCTCAAGGTCATGAGATTGAGCCCCATGTTGGGCTCCACAATAAGTATGGAGTTTGCTTGAGATTCTCTCTCCCTCTCCCTCTGCTCCTCCTGCTCATGCTGTCTCTCTCCCTCTAAAAGAAGTAAATAAAATACAAAAAAAAACCCCACCATAAATGAAGTAAAAAAAAACCTAAATTACAAAAATAGGAAATAAGAATTGTAATATAGCTTCCATGCAAATGTTAAGCATTTTTAATGTATATTAAAAATATTTAGAAAAAAGGAAGAAGAATATATCCCTTTAAATAATACACAAAAACATTTGGAGAATTTTAAGGAACTAGAAATGCACTCACATAAAACTGCAGTACTGTTTATAACAGAAAAAAATGAGAAATAATCCAAATATTATAATGAGTTCCTTAAATATATCGTGAAATATTTTAAAATACTATGCAGTCATTTAAAGCATGATTTAGAAAATAATTTAGTAATTTGGTAATATGATCACTATATATTATAAAGACTAAAACAGTCTGGCCCAAACTGTATGTGTATATCTGTGCATCAACAAAAAAAGATCAGAGGATGGTAAATATACAAGTCAAAATGTGATTAGTGATCGTCTCTGATGGGTGAAATTGTGGACAATTTTTATTTTTTCTAAATTTTCTTTTCTACTTAGAATTTACTATTTTGTAATAATTTCATTTTTAAAATGTATTTAATTTTGAACGTATAACACATTAATATATAGGTACAGGACAAAATCTAAAAGATACAAAACAGCTCACATGAAAATCAAGTCTCCCTTTACCCTTGTTCCCAAGTTAATCCAGTTTCCTTCTAGGAGTTTAGCAATTACTACACATTCCTCCAGAGGAAATCAAAGTGTATAACCAAATATGCAAATGTTAGTGGACTATAAAATATACTTTTCTACACCAGTACTTTATGATATACTTTGAAGATGTTACCTTATTAGTAAAGATCTGCTCATTCTATTAAATGAGCATGTAATATACCCAGTGTGCCTATTGGTTATTAGCTATAACTTGTTTAACTAGTTTTTTATTGATGTTTATTAGGCTTTTTCATTTATATTTTATTTTATTACATTTTATTTTATTTTATTGGCACATATGTGTATATGATCAGAAAAATCAGTAACTTTGGGATAACCTCAAAGCACAATAAAATGCAAAAGTCAGCAAGATGTTTGGAATACTACTTATTACTATTTTTTGGTTATTTTTATTAGTGTTATACACCCACTAGATTTAAAGCAGCTGACTGAAACAAAAGATAAGAAAATTAATAATTCAATCTTCAGCAATTATTTTTGTGCTGGAAAAATAGTAGGTGATATTTTTAAATATATATTTTGAATAAATACAGATGAATGGAGATAAGGCACTTTAGCTACTTAGACTTTAGCTACAAAAATAATATCATGGGTGCAATGCCTCACTAATGGCTTTAGGAGGGCTCTGGAATGATATTCAGATGCAGATAATAAAAAACAAGGAATGAAGGAGGGCACTTATTGTGATGAGCACTGGGTATTGTATGTAAGTGATAAATCACTAGATTCTACACCTGAAACTAATGTTACACTGTATGTTAACTAACTGGAATTTAAATATATACTCAGAAAAAAAAAATTAAGGAATGAATGGTCTCCAAACAAAAAAGGTAGAGGAATATTCTAAACATTCATTTCTTATTTTGGAAAGGAAGCCATGCACTGACAGATTTGAGGGTTTCAACAATGGGAGAAAATAAATCAACAAAAACAGAGATTCAATTTTAAGAAAATAGATAAAATTTCAGGGAAATTCTCAAAAGGAAGAACACAGTGGACAACACAGTTGGGTGATTTCCTAGGATACATATATATAAAACACATTCAAAGAGAAAAAAATATATTGTAAGTAAGGTGAGGCTTTGTTGGCAGATTCTAGTATTTGTAAATTTAACAAATGAGCCAAAGTTTGGAATTATAACAGTCAACATTTGGAGTGGTGCTCTAGCTCATAATGATTTCTTCAGAGGCTATATTTTTCTTTCTCTTCTTCCAGTAACCAGATCCTGCCTTTCTGGCCCCAAAGATGGATATATGATCCAAAATGGAACAATCAGCCTCCTTCCTCAAAGTTTTTCAATCTGGAGTTGAGGAGGTTGTCCAGCTGTGGGCTAAGAACTCAGAGTTCCTGCTAATTGTGTTCTCCAGTCCATGAAGAAAGCCCACATTCCAGAAACAAAGATGAAATTGTTGGATTTCTACCACTTGCAGCTAAAAGACTCGGGACTCAGGATTCATAAGTATATTTACTTTGTAAAACCAAGATTGAATAATAATTGCTGCTTTTGCAGCATTCAAACTTTTGTCATGGGTAAAATCCAATATATCATACAAGACATTTCCAGTGTACGGTAGCTATCAAGTACTTAGGTGAATGAAAAAAAAAATTGTCTTTCTGGTTTTATTATTGAATCTTTCCTTTACTAGAAGTAACCTAATCTCTCCTGGTCATCAATTGTTTGTATCTGTGATACAAAGATACTATTTTGAAAGTAATTTATAAAAATGTGAGGCAAATTTTATCCTTTAGGGAACGGGAAGATTCATATAGACTCTCTGAAAACAATAAAAATTTGAGAAAAGTAAGATATGAGGAAAGACTACTTTGAATTTAATCTCTGACTCCTTTATTGGTCTTATATATCCAATATGACTAAATTCCCCAAATATCACTGATGTCTCTGTACTGGGCACTTCCTTATATCACTTACGGCTTTAAAGGTTTAATCCCTCTCTGGCTTTATTTTTAGAGAAAGGGCATCCTAAAAATCTGAGAACATAGGGTCTGTTAATAGTGGTATTCTCCTATAGTTTGCTGAGTTTCCTAAATCGGGTAGAAAGACAATGACACTAAAGCTTATCCAGATGTGGTTTTATAATGGTGTCACTGGGCTTTACTCCATAATCAAGGACCCTAAAAATATACAATTTTAGGCTTAGTGTCTGCAATAAGGTTAATGGAAATCTGCACCAAGGGTAAATACTTCAGCAGACTGTGTCATCAGGAAATATTTAAACACCATTTAAAAGGATTTAAAATAAGTAGATTTGATTTTACACCGACTAATGCACAGAAATATAATACAATAGAGCTGCTAACAAATAAACATAATGCTTTTCTCTCCTCTTTTGCTCATCCTTTGCCATCTGTATTGCTAAGTCCAATTAGCTTCTTGCATTTGAAGTTCTAACCCACTTGCTTTTTCACCTACGAATGGAGACAACAGCTGTGTAGGTTCAGCCGTGACTATTTTGGACTAATGCCATTACTTCAATTATTTATTTTCCAAAACACTGATTTGTTCATGCTATATCATTACTGTAAATCCTTCAATGGTCCTCCATTGCCTCAGAACAAAGTTCAAACATCTCAACATACCTATAATACCTTTGATAATTTGACTCTCACCTTGCCTTTCACTGCTCCTGACCAGCTACCCAGGGCACTCAGTGATATCAAGCTAGGCCCTATTTAATTTTCATGAAACCCCCATGGACAGTGCTGTGCCATGGACTATTCTGCCCTGGTCCTTAGGCTTTCCTGATTCCCAGTTCTGAAACTACTCGAAAGCCTGCAAAAAAGTCACTTTCTCTGGTGACACTTTATCCTCCTGATTACCTCTTCCTTTGTTCTCACATCTGTCAGAGAACTCACCACCTGCTGGACAGCATTATATTTAGTTGTGTCTATTTCTGTCTAAGCAACTGAACTGAGAATGATTTGAGGAAAAATGAAAATGTCTTAAGCAGGAATGTAACTTCTAACCTTGTACATAGTAGATGCTCAACAAGTATTTTCTAAATTAAATAAGCTATGTAGTTGAGTGACATGTCTGAAGGGCATTCTTGGCATTTAGAATCTTTAACATGATGTAACAATAATTTGATCATTTCTACAATTAACAGAACATGTTTGTTGATCATTTGCTATGTTCTAAAAGAGCTGTGAGCACCACACTGTTTTTTACATGTATTATCACATTTAATTCTCCCACTGGGTGCAAAGGTAGTACTATTGCTGTTTTACCAGGAAACCAGGGCTCAGTACTTGTGTGATTCTGCCTCTGAACCCTGCACAAAGTCTTCCCCTTGGAGTGTGGGTGGAACCTGAGACTATGATGGGATATCACTCCCATGATTACCTTACCTTATATGGAAAAAAGAGTTGACCTTGGTATGCCCAATCTAATTATAATCCCTTTAAAAGCAGAGTTTTCTCCAGCTGGTAGCAGAAGTCAGAGAGATTCAAAGCATGAAGGGGATTTGATGCAAGAGTTTCTTGCTCTGGAGGTGGAGGGGGCCATGTGAGAGACTCTACAAGCTGAGCAGCCCCTGGCTGACAGCCAGTTGGGGGACAGAAATGTCAGCACTAGCACTGCAAGGAATCAAATTCTCCTGACAACCTGAATGAGCTTAGAAGCGAATTCTTTCCCAGAGCCTCCACAGGAGAGCCTGAACTGTCCAATTTTTTATTTTGCCGTAGTGAGACCCTAATTAGTGACCCAGTCAAGCCTACGCAAACTTCTGACTTACAGAACTGTGAGCTGGAGCATGGGTGTTGTTTTAGGCTGCCTCCTGAAGCCCCCTGGCAGCATGCACTGCCCAGAGACTGAGTCATGGCCATTAGAATGTGGGCAGAAGTAACACAGGTCACTCCCAGGTCTGGCCCATAAAAATCTCCAACTTACTATCCTTCATCCCCTTCCCTTACCTGCTGCAGCAATGGAGATAAACTCCAGAGCCACTTTGAGAGTCATGTGTAAGGGATGGCAGACCTAACATCTGCCTGGGACCCTGAATGTGCACAGGAATGAAGCTTTGCTGATCCAACTCTTCACTCTCTCAGGGCTCTCAACTGAATGACAAGTGAATTTCTAAGGTGTTTCTGCTAACAGAAAGTAGTATGTGTGTGTTCACAACATCTAGGTTATCCTAATATACAGAATCTGAGAACTGAAAAAGAAGAATACGCTAGTCATGTAACTTGGGGACGAGAATTCCAGTTGGATAAAACAGCAAGTTCAAAGATCTGGACAAAAAAATACAAAATACAAAAAACCAAACCAAACCAAACAAAATAAGCAGAAACAGAAAGGAAATCAGCACTGTAAAAATAAATGGGAGTAGGAGAATGGCATACAGCTAAGAAAGTAGATAGGAATCAGAGAAGTGTTGTAGGCCAACATAAGGAGTTTGAATTTTATTTTAAGATTTGATAGGAGGGATGAAAAAGAAAAACTGAAAGATTAAATCCAGGTTTTTATTTCCGGCAAAGGGGTGAATACTGCTACTGTTCTCTGAGATGAGAAACTCAGGAAAAAGAACCTATTTTATGGGAGGTAGCAGATATAATGAATTCAGTTTTGGGGACTTGGAGTAAAATGTCTGAAGCAGGAGTGTCCAATATGCAGTTAGAAAATGTTCATTGCTTAAGAAAAAACTTCTGAACTGGAGATAAGGATTAAGTCATCACAGAAATATTGTGTGGAGGGTTCCAAGAAGAACCCTGAGATAAACCAATATTTGTGGGTAGAGGGAAAAGAAGAAGAGAGGACACATGAGAACTTGAGCAGTAACAGGAAAGTTGAGAAGATGGAATATCCCAGACACTAAGAGAAGAACCTCGGTGATGAAGAAATGATCAACAATCTGTCAAAGTGCCATGAACTATAGTGCTTTCACATGGTCCCTGAATTGGGGACCATAAGAATTTTGACAACCTTAGTGACAGCGGTTTCAACTGAATGGTCAAGTATTTATGAAGCCAATGGAGGAGTAGTGGGTTGAATTTTGTCCCCCCAAAAGATGTTTAAATCCTAACCCCCTTTACCTGTGAATGTGACCTTATTTGGAAATAGGGTCTTTGCAGATATGATCAAGTTAAGATGAGGTCATATTGAATTAGGGTGGGCTCTAAATCTAATATGACTGGTGTTCTTACAGGATGAGAGAAATCTGGACACAGGGAGAACAGCACATGCGACAGAGTCAAAAACTGGAGTGATGCAGCTAAAAGTGAAGGAATACTCCAGACTGCCAGTAACCATGACAAGCTGGGCTAGGGAAGGAAGGGTGCCCCCCTACAGTTTTTAGAGGGAGCATTAGCTCTGGTGACACCTTAATTTAGGACTTCTAGTCTCCAGACTATGAGAGAATAAATTTCTGTTATTTTAGGCACCCAATTTGTGTGGGGTTTTTGTTTGTTTGGTTGTTTTTTTAGGGAAGCTCCAGCAAATGCACAGGAGGTAAGGAGGCAAAGCAAATGAGCCAGTGGAGGTAAGGACTGTAGCTGTGAACGTGAGAAGGGCCAAGTTGGGAAGGTTGGGAGCTGGAGTGGAAGACAGAACTCAGAACCAGGAAATGTTTTCTCCTTGTTTGTCTTTTTTCTTCTTCTCCATGTAAGAGATGTGAGCCTCTAGAAATGCTGATGGAAAGAGCTAGTATAGGTAGAGAGATAAAGAAAAGTCAGGCTAACTGATAGAGAAGTACTCACCAGGGTAGGAAAAGATGATCCAGAGGAGGATTAGCCCTCTGCAGGAGAATGGACACTTCTTTGTCTCCTAAGAGAAGAAGGGGAATACTGATTCTGATGTAGAAAGCTAATAGGTTCTGTGACAGCAAGCAGAGGAATCCCATTTAAGAGCTTCAGTTTGAGATAGAAAGCAAAGTCATCTGCTAAGATTCAGACAGATGTTGGCGGGGATGCGGAGAAAGGGGAACCCTCCTACACTGTTGGTGGGAATGCAAGCTGGTGCAACCACTCTGGAAAATAGTATGGAGGTTCCTCAAAAATTTGAAAATAGAGCTACCATATGACCCAGCAATTGCACTACTGGGTATTTACCTCAAAGATACAAATATAGGGACCTGAAGGGGTACATGCACCCTGATGTTTATAATAGCAATGTCCACAACAGCCAAACTGTGGAAAGAGCCAAGATGTCCATCGACAGATGAATGGATAAAGAAGATGTGGTATATGTATTCTATGGAATATTGTGCAGCCATCAAAAGGAATGAGATCTTGCCATCTGCAACGACATGGATGGAACTGGAGGGTATTATGCTGAGTGAAATAAGTCAATCAGAGAAAGACATGCATCACATGATGTCACTGATATGAGGAATTCTTAATCTCAGAAAACAAACTGAGGGTTGCTGGAGTGGTGGGGGGTGGGAGGGATGGGGTGGCTGGGTGATAGACATTGGGGAGGGTATGTGCTATGGTGAGTGCTGTGAATTGTGTAAGACTGTTGAATCACAGACCTGTACCTCCGAAAGAAATAATACATTATATATTAAAAAAAAGAAGAAGAAAATAGTAGGAAGGGAAAAATGAAGGGGGGAGAAATCGGTGGGGGAGACGAACCATGAGGGACTATGGACTCTGAGAAACAAACTGAGGGTTCTAGAGGGGAGGGGGGGAGAGGTTACCCTGGTGATGGGTGTTAAGGAGGGCATGTATTGAATGGAGCACTGGGTGTTATATGAAAACAATGAATCATGGAACCCTACATCAAAAAATAATGATGTAATGTATGGTGATTAACATAACATAATAAAATTAAATTAAAAAAAAAAGATTCAGGTAGGCCAGGGTTTGAAGAACTGTGAAATGACTGAAGAGCCAGTAATGGAGAATGTGAGGCAAAGCTCACTGGGGAAACAAAGATCCAGAGCAAGCATTTAGAAGCCTATTGGTGATGGGGGAACACTGGATATTAGAATGGCACCAATTTGGATGCTTACTAGGTTTTCTTCAGCAGAACTCAGGACCCCCAGTTTGAGGTGTAAGGAACACAATTAGATTGATCTAGATTTGGTAGGTTTCACCTTGAATATGTTACAATAATAACAGGGCAAGAAAGTTAAGAAAATATTTCAAGTTATTATGGAGCTACCTTAGAAGGCAAGGGAAGACAGGGTCTAATAGATGGGGAGAGCAGGAGATGTTAAGAAACTGAAAGTTTCAAAGAAGAACACAACTATTTTTAGTGTGAGTAAATGAGTAGAAGAGCTGGAAAATGGGTATTTGTTATTGGATAGTGACATATTTGAACCTAATATGTTAGACATGGGGCATTTCTAAGTGATGGCAGGGTCCAGGATACTGAAATGAGGGCAAATAATTTTACCATACAGTTGAGTTTCTTACAGATGAGAAGATAAAAGATATGGGAGGCTGAGCTCTCTAATGGATTGTTCCTGTGACAGATGAAACAACACAGGATCTTCCCAGACCTGGGGTAGAAAAAGAAGAAGGAGGCAAATATAGATGCTCAAGCCTTTACTGAATTGGGGAACAGAAATAGGATGTTAGCAAAGATGAGGAAAACAGAGGAAAGAACTTCCTTCAGCCAAAAAGCATGGATCTTATAGGATTGGCAAGTACTAAAGGAAGGTAAAAAAAAAATCATCATCTGGAATGACGTATGGTAGAAGAGAGTCAGAGGGTGTTGACCCTATCCTCTTGATTTCTGAATTACACGGACATCAAGGAATGATACACATCCACTGAAAATGACTGAAAAAGAAATTGCTACCCTCAGGAGAGATTCAGTTTTCATTTATATTAAGAAGATCTAAGCATTATAACATGAACAGTATGAGGTCTTCTCTAACCACCTCCCACTGAACTATAAGCTCCATGAGGGCAGACCCTTTGCTTGCACCTTATGTTTTCCATTGGCTCTTCAAGGCTCAGAAAAATTTTGAGTGTCTACATTGTAGACACCTGATAATATTCACTGAATGAATGAATATCCCAGATAGCTGTGATTATCTCTTTTCTGTTTGTATCATTGTCATGGGATGCATTCATTTTTTAACTGAATTTGATCAGATGTTTATCTTCTCTGATATTTTTTAGGTCTTTGAAGGAAGTCAGGATGTTATTAAGCACAGAATCAAATACATAGTTATAGGTTGAATTGTGTCTCCCCATCCCCTGCCCCGCTCCACCAAATTCATGTGTTGTTATTTTAGCCCCCAGTACCTCAGAACATGACCTTATTTGGAAATAGGGCCACTGTAGCAGTAATGAGTTAAGATGACACCCTCATCCAATATGACGTGTGTCTTTATAAAAAGGGGAAATTTGGCACTGGCAAGCACACAGAGGAAGACCATGTGAAGATGAAGGCAGTGATCAGGACAAAGTATCTACAGGTCAAAGAATGCCAATGATTACCAGCAAACTACCAGAGACCAGGAGAGTGACACAGAACAGCTTCTCCCTCACAGCCCTCAGAATGAGCTAACCCTGTCAACACGTTGATCTGGGACTTCTAGCCTCTAGAACTGTGAGACAACATATTTCCATCGTTTAACCCACTCAGTGATACTTTGTCATGGCAGCCCTAGCAAATACATACAAGTAGTTTAACCAAAAAAAAAAAAAAGTACGTATTGGATAATTACATGAAAATTTCTAAGAAGCTACAGGAACAGCCTACCTCATTAAAACTGCTTACCACATTTAGCATATTAATTACTTCTGAATTACACATTGGTGTTTATTGTCATTTACTTTAAAATATTAGTTTACTGATTCTCAGTGTTTCTTCAGTTTAATCCAATTCATTTCAACTCAATTCAATAAGAGTTTATTAGATGCCAATTGGGTCCTTATTTCTATGACACATACTATAGAGATTATGAAAATAAATAAATACATGATAACTGTACTCAATGAACCTACATTTTGGTTTTGGATCAAGATTTATCCCCTTCAAATAAGTTTTTATTACAAGATAGAATATATTTAAGTGACAAATTTGTAGGAAAATTATATGAAAGATTTTGTGAATCAAAGGAAAACGTGTGAATGGAGGTAGATCATCAGACACATTGTGTGACGTTTTGATGGCAGTAGATAGTGCTGGAGGTAAGGAGAAGGCCATCGTTGACACTGGCCAGAAGAGATGAGTAAGGGATCAACCTGATTAAATATCAGGGTAAAGACTAGAGAGAAGTCAAAGCTAAGTATTAATAGGTGATAGAGTCCTAAAATATGCATCCTTTATACCAATTTTATCATATATATTAAAATTGTGAAAAAAATACTACAAAACTCTCCTTTCTCATATCTAAACTGTAGAGAATTTGAAAGATGAAAAGACTCCCCTTAAGGAAAAGAAAAGAGAACGCTTAAATCCCATGACTGGAAAATAACCACTATTAACATTTAGGTGTATATAAACACGTATGTATATGTACACACATATACACACATTTATTTTACTAAAATAGACTCATGTTACATGCTGTTGATGAAAATGTTTGTTTTTAACATCTTTCTGCATTATTCAATATTCTTCTACTGCTTCATAAGCTATATGGCCATACAATATTCCATTAATGGACATTCAGAAGTTATATTGCTGGTGTACACAGGCCAGTGATTTCATATGCTAACTTTTAATTTCATAGATGAAGACTTTCTATAATTATTTCTTACTTTTGGACTTGGAGAAAAATGTAGATGTTTCATCCTGTAAGTATTACAATGGCTTTTTTTTTTTTTTGCATTTTTGTATAGGTCTTAAAATATAAATTAAGCACGTTTTATTTCTTCACATACTGGTACACTGTAAAAATATCCTAAAGTAAAAATAACACTTTGGTTGTATTGTTTACAATTAACCACAACTGGTATTTGAACATCTGTACAAGTTCTTTCATTTCATTTGACCCTTTGTTAGTTACTCTTTAAGTAACTCTTTAAGTAATCCCCTATTGACTGACCCAAGGATCTGGCTTGTGGCCACACCTTGAGCAACTCTCCTGGAGTCTTTGATCACAGAGTTAGTGATCTAGCCTCTTTTCATAATTTAGGGTTTTTTTCCTTGTAGCCTCAAGGTTTCTTAGATTTTTTATAATTTAATGCTATATGTCTGTGACATAAAAAGGGCACAAAATATGACTTTAGTTTGTAATAGAGAGGCACCATGACTCATAGATGAGATCATTGCCTTACCTGAAAACCCTCATATGCTCTGTCTTAGTAATACTTGGCCTTATGGATTAGAACATGAGCATGTTAACAGTATCCTCTCAATAATATTACTTTATGTAAAAGGAGTGATTTAGATGCACTGCCCTGTGGTATTCAAAAATGCAAAATTCCAGAAATATCAAGGTTAAAGTGAAGTTGTATTTTGCTAAGAAAGGATCTTTTGTAAACTATCAGTGTGAATGAGTATAATTTAGCTCAAATTTGTAGAGAATTGATAAGGTTCCTTATAACGCTTGGTTAGAAGTACCTAACCTTTAAATGCTTTTTATTGTGCCATAAGCAATACGGCTTCTTCTGCAATAAATTTCTCGTCGTCAGACTTAAGTGTTTGGAAGATTCAAGATGAATATTTCTATTTTGCTGTTTAAACATGGTTCTTTTTGACCTTGGCAAATGAGACCAAAAAAAAAAAAAAAAAAAAAAACCCTAACAGTTTTTTGCACTTTTCAGTTTGGTAAAGATATAAATACTTACTATCTAACTTTACCAGATATTCGTCTGCTTTTCCTCTTTCCTTTCCTTTTCTGTCTCTGCCATGTGCTCTCTCTCTCTCTCTCTCTCTTTCTCACACACACACACACACACGCACACTTCTTACATTGCTGTTATCCTTGCTTCTTTACTGCATTAGCCTCAGTGACAGAGGCCCAGGTCCTGACGAGACAGCAGTGGCTAGAAATCAGCCACTTGTATTCAGTCATAAGGCTACTATAGATTTATTAGATGACACCCTTGAAAATATATGTGTTTTATGGTTTGGTGTCAGCTATATCCATATCTACATTACAGAGTCCTTATTGACCTTTACCCCTTTGGAGCTCTAGGTGTTATAAGCAGCAATGGCTTAGGTAGGTTCACCAACAACAATTTGTGTCATAAAGAAAAGAACTATCTGGAGGGATCACTATTCTTTCTTTACCGGTTCGCACAACTTACATAAACGTCCTTGTCGCACCCCGAGGACACTTCTCCCAGGTCCCACCATCTTGCTATCCTTGTTTCCGAAAACTTTGTAGGCTTCTCTGAAACTTCTCACAAACTTCTTAAAGATTGCCAGTTTCTGGTAGGGTGCTCATTTAAAATGAGAATGATCTGGTTGGCTACAGTTTGGATAGTCATCATCAATCAGGATGCTATCTAGCCTGAACTTTGAAACAATCCTGGGATGTTGAACAGTCTCACAAAGGGTTTCTTTTTTTCTACCTCTTTATGAACATACTATATACATACATCTTAAGTGGTTCACAATAGCTCTGTTGGTGTTATCAGTATAGGTCCTTCAATCTTTCAATAATGTTTTTAATCATGAGCTTTAAAGCACACTTGTTTTTACCTCGAAATTCTTAAAAATCTGTTATGGGACAGAAATAAGAGATTAATGGAGATCTTGCAAAAAAAGATAAATGGCACCACCAGAATACCACAAACCGGGGGGAAAAATTAATTGAACCTATACTTTTGATAAATATTTATTTTTTGCAGAAGAAAAATGCATACTAGTTTAAGCTGTCATTATACTAACCTACATCCTATTTTTCATATTATTAGTAATACATAATGTGGTAGTTTATATTCAAAAATAAAACTGGAATGTATATACCTCATGTATTTATCCAGAAATACACCAAGGTTACTATGGTTACGAAAAATCCATTACCTTTGAATACAGAATGAAAAAGTTTGACTTAAAGTGTGTGCTATTTATTATAGCAAACATCAACAGCCTTCGGGAGGTTCTCTAACTGGATTCATTTTTCAGTGTCACAACTGACCCACCATACTACTAGCTTATGGCCTATGCAAGGCAAAAAATTTGAACTGTATGCATTTTTAAATATATTTTGTACTAACTCAAGGTGCAGCAATGCCTTTGACTTTTAATGCTTCATATTTAAGAGAAAGAAGAAAAAAAAATTCAAACCACTGGGATGCTAAGTGGCTTCTGAATTGAAATGCATTTACTTTTACCTGTATCCACCATAGCAGCAAGATCCATTTGCTGCACATAACAGAAGAATATGTTCTATGTGGGAACTTAAGAGGAAGCTACAAATAAATGGAGTAAGAGTGAGGAAAAAAAGGTTGACATTTTGAATATTTAGGAGGACACATTAAGCCAGGTTATTAAGGAAGTTTTTGATAGGGTAGAAGACAAGGAATTTTAAATAGTGCAGATGATTACAACCAGGGAAAACAGGGTATAAAACACAGCTCTTGAGGAAGTTTCAAAATTATTCCTCACCTATTAAATTTTTGCTCATCAAGGCTGTGATCAGCTGAATCAAAGTACAATATAAATCTCTAATAAACATGCAGAAAGTATGCCCTATACCTAGTAGTTCAACAGGCAAACAAAAATAAAATAATATTTTTCACTTGCAAAATTATCAAAGATTTAAGAATATAACATGCCCTGCTGATGAACTTTTCTGGGAAACAGTATGAAAATGTATATCAAATATTTCTGAAAGGTTCACTACCTTTGACTTAGCCATTCCCCTTTTGGGAATCTAATAAACAAAGATTACATACAATAATATTTGTCACCAACATATTTAAAAGAGAGAGAAGTTAGAAACTTGAACTCTTTCAAGTGGTTAAATGCATTAGCATACATTTGGGTGGGATATTTGATGTTAGTATTAAAATATTTCAAAATATTTTCAGGAAAAATGCTTCATAAAGTGGGTTACAGTCATAATAAGGAAATATGCCAGGGTTCAACATTATACATTACAGATCAATTTTGTTAACATGAATAAGGTAGTAGAAGGAATTATATTTTACACTGAGCTTCTACCGGTACGGTGGGATTATCATGTATTAGACATCTGGATGTTTTAAATTATCTTCAATAAGCATATAGTGGCTTTTATAATTGAAAAATATTATCAATTATTTCTCTAATCCATTAGATTGCATCTTCCATTTCTCTGTCTCCCTATGAACTGGCATTTCAGCACTGAAGAGACCCCTTCTAACAGCCCTAGACTCTATTACTGACAGCACCAGCCCTCACCAGTGGAAGCTCCACCCACAAACCACTCTCAGCATGGACAGGAGGTTAGTTCACAGAGATCCTGACACAGAGATGAGTAACAAGTTCTGATGACATCATAGGCACATCTGGTGACAGAACATGGCACAGACGCAGTGTGTGGAGAGGCTAGAGCCTGTTCAAGTGGCCAGGGCAGTTTCCTCTAATCAGCCTTCTCCTAGCTGACTTTAGACAGACAGATTCCCCTTCGCATTGTACCTTCTTGTGATTCCTAGTGGACAGGTAGACGTTGAAGACCTAACAGACCTGAAATTAATGCCTATTATGGATATAAAATCTTAGAGTTGAAAGGGATCTTAAAGGCTACTTTCTTCAATCCTCACACGACTTGAGAATCTATACAGAAGTGGGCATTCAGCCTAAGCTCATGGTAGAGAAAGCACTCCCTTTAGGCTGCTCTTACAGACTGAACTGTGTTCCCCCAAATTCATATTTTGAGGCCCTAACTCCCAATGTGACTATATTTGGAAATGGGACTTTTGAAGAGGTGATTAAGGTTAAATGAGATCATAAGGGTGGACCCTAATCCAACAGGACTGGTGACCGGGTAAGAGAGGGCTGTGCGCGCAGGAGAAAGACCTTGGGAGGACATGGTGAGAAGGCAGCTGTCTGCCAGCCCAGGAGAGAGGCCTCAAGAGAAACCAAACCTGCCAACACCTCGGTCTTGGACTTCTAGTCTCCAGAACTGTGAGAAATAAATTTCTGTTGTTTAAGCCAGCCAGTCTGTGGTATTTTGTTATGGAGCCCAAAAAAAGAATAGCACAGGTGCTCTGGGGTTTGCAATCAGGTTTTGGTCTCCCTGTCAGCGTTGTTGGGAGGAAAAATAAAATCGTATGTAATAATTTGTAATATTTCTTTATGTAAATCTGTAATGTTTACATATTATGTAACATTCACCTGCGGTGTAAATATTTGCATATTTACACAATATGTTTATGTTAATATGTTGATAATTTACACATTTACACAAAACATTTACACGGTATGTGAATGTGTAATAATATATCATATTTATTTATGTAAAAAATAAGATAATATGTAAAAATTCGAGCAGCAGAATGTGGAAAGAACGAAAGCATGGACTCTGGGGCCAGACAGATCCAGATTTGAAGTGGTTCCTCCAACTCAGATTAGAATTTCTTAACCTCTCTGGGCCTCAGTTTTACTAGCTCTAATGTTAGAACAATCATGCACAACTTTGAATCCCATCATAAGGTTCTTGGCTTCGTTTCTCTCCTTCGTGTTGCAGTCTCAATGTGCCTCATATCTTCTGGCATTTAGGGATGAGAATGGCAAGAAATACAGTTGCTTATTAGAAGCCAAGAAGGCTGTAGGGAAAAAAAAGTACTACCTAAGATTTAATCTTCAAAAATCTACATAAAAAATGAAAACCATTAAAGAATCTATTATCTCTGTAGCTTGAGAAGATGGTTGTGGGCACTACAAAAATATTCCACTTTCTTTACATTAGATTATATTTGGGAGGCATCTATCGTACTAATCCACTATGGTAACATTTGCCAAAGATTTTTCATTGCAGACCCCAGAGTCACATGGTTCTGTTGCTGATTCCATCAAACAAAATACAGAATTAGCATCATTTTGGAAGTAGTATTGGAGATCAATGTGAATTCTGGCCTCCCGTCTTCCCCACACTGCTCATCTTCTGGCTCTGCACAGTGTCTGTCACCTCAAACGATATTCTGCACGGTTTGCAGATAGTCGAGGCTTACGTTTTGAGACCTGCTATCAGCCACACAACTTCTCTATGGACTGGGCTAGCACTCGTGTCTACCCATGGAAGGGATCTTAGTTTCTTTTTCTACCTTTCTTTTTTCTTTTCTCTGCCACTCTTTCTTTCCCACCCTACTCCTAACCTCCACAATTCCCCCTTTTCTGGCTTCTTTTTCTGTTCTCAGCAATCACCTGACTTTATTCATTCATTTATTCAACACGGTCTATACCCACCCTGTCCTGGAGATGCACTAAAGAACCAGACACTTAGGGCCATGTGTTTATGAAGCTTAGGGTTCAGAAGGGCAAACTGACAAGTAAATAAGCAACCTTATTCAAAAGACAGCACACACACACACACAAAAGGAGGCACAGAAGTTTCCAAGGAGCATACCTGTGTCGGATCAACTCATACTTGGGGCATCAGAAAAGGCTTCTCAGAGGAAATGTCTGTACTGGGCCTAAAAGATGTGTTTTCCTATTATGCATGGTGATGATATTTTTTGGTCCTACAGAGTGTTTTATATTAATTATTAATTCATGTGTATAGTTCATTCCGTGATATGTTTTCATTTCTTTTGAAGTAATTTCTCTGGCATATAATATTTAATTAAAATAATGCCTTCAGACATTGTTAGGGCAAGATTAATCTATTTTAAAGTTTAAAACATGAACTCTGCATTCTACAGGAAATAATTCTCTTTACTAAGTGCTAAGAACATGTTAGGTGTTTTATTTATAGCTCCAGTTCTCTTTAGAATCTTGAAAATTGTAGTTGTTCCCATTTTGCAGATTCATAAACTAAGTCTCAGAAGTGAAGTAACTTTTTTAAGACCACAGGTTCTTCATCACAGCCAGAAAGCATGGATTGGTATCAAAATCCCACTCATGGGCTGTGTGACTTTGAAGATGTTCCTTAATCTTTCTCTGCCTCAATTTCCTCATTTGTAACCTGGGGGTAATAATAGCACCTCCCTCCTAGAACATGTATTACAGAATTCTATCCAACCTCAAGGAACACAATATTAAATTAATAGCTCTTGTCCCTTGAAGGTTCTCAGTCTAGAAGGGACACAAAAATGTAAACCCGGAGGATGCCACCAGGTAAATGCCATAGCCCTGTCCACAAATACCTCATCCCTGCATCTGTGTGTTTTCCCCCGAAGCCATGAGCACCAACAGAGGAGGGCCAGTGTGCCGCTGATTCCCTGTTACAACCTTAGCACCTGGCATTAATGTGGAGGACTGAATACACAAATAATTAATCCTGCCTCTGCCTCTTCCTGGTTGTGACCTTTCAGGAAGAACGTCATATCTCTAGGCCTCAGTTTTTCATCAGTCAATATTTGACTCATGATGTCTTGCCATATAGTCACATAGAGTATATAAAATACTATACAATATATAATCACTAAAATTACTACACAAACATAAGCATGATTCAGATACTAGGCAACAAGACATAATATAGGCTTCTTGGGTTTTACAAGGTTTTCAGCAATTTACCTTATTTTACTCAAGTGTCGTCACACGTTACAATACAATTTCGGCATATATACCATGTTTCTTCTCAAATGACCCAAAATTCAGATGACACTGAGTCACATATCTGAGTCTTAATATTATCCTGCATTCATGAGGATGTTAAAGTAGTTAACTCGTGTGACAGTGGAATTTGTTTGAAATGACACTGACTCAACTGGGCCTGGTGAGTGTGACGAGGGACCACACAAGGGGACCAGATAAGAGGAGACACAGTAAGTACCCCAATTTTAAAGACCACATTTTCAGACAATTACAGACTACAGACATCTGAAATATACATAGTCCAACCCAGACTAGAACTATTTACTGATAGCTACAGAAGTTTTACCTGTGGCTGTGTAGTTCCTTCCACTGCCCGAATAGATTAGCATCCCATCCATATATAAAGAGTACTGAGTTATAATACCATTTGCTTTTTTGGGTGGATTCCAGGACAGTAACAAAGAATTGGGAAGAGATTTGGCTACCGGTGGCTGAACTTCCTGTGGGGCTGTGAAAAAGAAAAAAAGATTTATAGTGTCTAATTTTAGTTTACTTTCCTAATTCAAACTTTTCAGACCTAAACCAATAAATGATGAAATAAACTTGAAATCCCATGCAGAGAAATATTCCTGATTCGTGGGCAGCTTGTCAATAATTACTTTAGGAACAGTACTAAATAAGTGTCCTGAATTTATGAGAATTTGCCTTAATGATGGATGGGGAGTATTACACTAGTTCATTTGACTGACGCTTGCGTTACTTCATCAATACTCCTTGAAGTATTATTAACCCATACTCTCTCCTTGGGGCTGTGCCTGTTAAAGCAAATCGAACAGATGGAGTTCCCACCCTTGAGGAGCTTTAGATCTAAGGTGGGCAAGGCTGGTGAGGGTGGTTCATAATAGATACAAAAAAGCCTATGTGTTTCTGTAGCAATAACCAGCAAGTAAAGAATCAATTGAATTAATTATATATGAAAACAACATTGTGTGTCAGTTTGTTTGTTTGTTTTTTTTTTCAAATAAGGTTCTGTTCATTTTCTGTAATGGTGAATAAATTGGAATCACAGGAACTAAAAGTTTTAAAATATTGACCCTAAAAACATCTATGGTTTGGTACACTGGCAGTAACTTTAAGAAAAATCTAGAAGTTGGGAATTCCTTAAATAATGAAGAGGGAACGGTGAACTGGACCAGTAGGAATGCCTCTGGGATACAGCTGTGAAAGTAGGTTTGAAGGGTTCCAGGCAAAACCTGGACAGAGGGGGTAGGGGTATTGAGAAAGTAAGGACGCTTGCCCCATACTGAGGCTGGTGGAAGCATTTGTAAAAGGAGAGGACCATCACGTGGATCACGTGGCCCAACAGAAGCAAGGCCACAGTAAGAGAAACAGTGCTTTTCTCCACAGGCTGGACTGAGAGAACCCTGAGAAAACATGGATGATGGGGTCACTGATGGCGTAGTCCAGGTGAGGAGGCTTTCATTGGGGCAAGGTCACATGAAGGACTTCACAGACCCCTCTATCCTGTTTCATCACATAGGCCATTGTCTTTCACTTTCATGTATTCTGTGTGAGGGGTACTTGCTAAAGGATTTGCAAGAGGGAAGGGGAAAAGAGGGAGCCAGGAAGGAGACGGACAGATGCTGAGGGAGAGAGACTGGCTGACTCTTCCCCCAAGGATCAAGTTTTTCAATCTCCTAAATAACTTGACAGCTAGACAGAAGAAATGTGTAATTCCTCTCATCCAGGAGAGAGAAATATGAAGTAACAATGCTTCAAATGTTTGGAGGGCTGTTATTTCCTGAAGTGATGTGTTCTGATGCTTGAGCAAAGCTTTCACTTTGGAGTGCTAAAATATTTTCTCTTTCTCACTGCCTTCTAAACGTATGCTTTCTGAAACATTAATTTATGCCAACAGTTTGTAAGTTCCAAGTACAACAAAAGTGAGACTTCAGTCAGAAGGAACCGAGCAGTGATTAATAATGCCCCAACCGGCATTTGGAGGCTCCATCATACTGAAATAATTGTTGCCTGTGCTGGTGTTTAGCAGTTCAAAGAGACCATGGAAATCAACCGTTTGATTCTCAATTTCATACTGTGCCGTACAATCAATTCTTTTTAGTCAGACTGTCTCTAGATTTACTTCTGAGCCATAGTAAAATGAGGAAGCTTTCATTAATCTTTCAGATGCTTCATATTAATGACAAGGCTCTTGCATGAACAATGTAACAGCAATTAAAAAGCCCATTAATCTGCATTACAGCTATTAAAGATGCATGTCATTAAAGGGTATGGAGTTTGATTCATTTTCGCACCCCCCCCCAAAAATGGAGCAATTATGGCCTGGCAATGCACTTTGTCATCAAATTAGGTTGGGGTTTTCCAGCAAATGGCCTTGCAGCATTTAGCTCTTCTCCTATTTTATTATTCATAACTGAAATGTGGAAGTCAAGACCTTTGAAATTACTTTACCTTCTTGTGGAGTAGAGATGTTCAATGCCTGTGAGCTCTCGGTACAGCCAGCCAAAGTGCAAGCAGTTAGGGTTACTGCATAGTTTTTGAAGGGTAGCAAGCCTGTCAATATGCCTATAATAAAAGGGGAAATAAGGAGGTTTGCATGTTTACTGTAAGTAGCTATAAAGAGCAGTGTGTGTGTGTGTGTGTGTATGTGTGTGTGTGTGTGTGTGTGAGAGAGAGAGAGAGAGAGAGAGAGAGATGTAGAGACTCAGACACAAAAAAATATGCCTCTTTAATTCATTTTCCTGCCCCATGCTGATTACAGAATGGAGTGACCAGTAAAAAAAATGTGAGACCAACTTATTGTTAAAACAACTTAAAAGAGCATTTTCCCAAATGTGCTCCTCAGAACACTAGTGCCCTGAGATGTTCACCTGTAAAAATGGGTTTCCATACATAGTCTGTAAAGCAGAGCACTGTGTATCTCATAGTTAAGATGCATATTATCCCATTCTAGGATTCTAGACCTCCTGCAGAATAAAACTATTCCATTTTCTCTAGTCTAGCATTTTTCAGCCTTATTCAACTAGAGTCCTTTTTACATAGCATCTATTAACACACTTTAGGAAATGCTAATCCCAAGAGTGGTTTCATTACTTTAACGGTAGGATACACATATACAAACTACTTGTTCATGTTACAACTAACAAATATGCAAATCAACATAGCTGAACAATTAGCAAATTCGATAATTATGCTTTTGTGCTTCTCCTTGCAAAATTATTAGTTTATTTAATTAAGACACCTGTCTTAAACAGAAGTGGTGCACATGGAAATGTTGAATTAACCTGGCTTGGTGGTGAATATATAAGATTTGTTCAGCAATTAAAAGTACCTGTAGAAAGGAAAGCACATTTTGTTTACTAATGTTCATAATCAAGACAGAAGCTCTTTATTTACTTAATCCTGGGAATTAAAGAAGTATCAAAAATACAATTTGTGTATTTGCTCACCATTGTTTTTTTTCTGTGGACGTTTTTCAGAGTTGCCTTTAATCCTAACCACATAGATTGGTCAACACTCTTATAAAAGGATGGTCCCAGTCATGGTATCCCTTTATATTGTAAACCTTCAGTAGCCTAGAGAATGTATTATTATTTAAATGTGCCAATATTGGTAACAGCTTGGGCATCCTTCAAACACAAAATTTAACACATGTATTTTCCTATTTCCTCCCCTAAAAGAAATTTTTTAAAAATCAAACAAGCAAAGAGCAGGATGAAGCAGAGACCAGAGCCATTGTCTACTTGGGCACCTCCCATGTGTCAGTCCTCAGTGATGGCTGCGAGTCTTCATTCCAACAGCTCCCCAAGCATCATCGCCCTGGGTCCCTGAGCCCTCTCTGCTGCACTTGGCACCATCATCTTAACTCATGGCCAAAGAAGACATTGAGCCAGTGACCTAACACACACACACACACACACACACACACACACACACACACACGCGCGCATACGCATGACTCCCTCATGCCAAATTCAGCTCCCTCTGATCTCGAATCTACCTCATGTCCTAACTTTCTTCTCTCCTTCATTCCTGCCATGGTGACTGTTACTTCTTGAACTTCCCAGACCATGACCTGCTGTCCAAGTTCACTTTAAGAAGTTATTTCTCCTTCCACTAGATGTCTTAAAAGAAAGCGTGCATTGCCACCTACGCATCCTCATCATGCAGTGGTGAAGTGGTCAAGAGAATAGACACTTGGGCATGATTTCCTGGGCCCAAACACCAGTTCTGATACTGATTTGTTGTTTGGGCTTGGACAAGTTGTTCGGATCTCTGTGCCTCAGTTTCCTTATCTGTAAACATGTAATAACAATACCTGTCTTGAAAGAGAGGTCTCAGTTTTCATCGGTGAGTCGGGGATAATAGAGTACCTACCTCATAGTGTTACTATCAAGATTAAATGAGTTTAGGAGTATAAAGTGCTCAACACACAGCTGTGTAAGGAAAGAGCTCTAGCAGAGGCTGTGTCAGTCCATTTTGTTACTACTGCAACCAAGTTTCCTGCTCACACTGTGCTACTAAATCCTGATTTTTATCTTTTGAAGATCACTAGTAATCTCTAAATATCAGATCAAGTAACCCTTCCTCAAATCCCTATCTTCTCTCTACTTATTGGACTCCCTCAGCTCTCTCTGTGACACTGAATTTCCCAAGGTGTTTTCCTCAGCTCCTGAGAGTTCCTTTCTTTCTTTGACCTGATTGGCTCATCTTCCCTCCACAGTCCTTTAAATAGCTTTTGTTTTACAAGGTAGGGTCTTCAGGCTTCTTTCTTCTTCTAAACACTTATTTTGTGAACTCATCAAGCCCCATCGCTCATTTGTATGTACAGGCTTCACATCTCTCCCCAGCTCTGGTTCTGCATCTCTACCTGCGGGTCAGATATCCCACCTCGATGTCCCAATAGCATTTCATTCTCAATATGCTCCGATCCAGACCTGATAGCCTCAACTATTTCATAAACTTTGTTTTCCCATTTCTCAATGTTTCACCATAATCCCAAAAGTCCAGACTCAAAACTAAGGTAACCTTGTGTGATATGTTCTAGCCATTTTATCCTTTGAAAATATTTGGTATTTGTCATGTCTTCTTATTGCCAAGTTTGAATCTACTGCAAGAGTCCAAAATAAGACAAACTGCATGTCTGAATGAGTATAATGCCATACTACCAAGAAATGAAACAGCCCCTAGAGAGTGAGACTTTTAATCCTATAGCAAACAAGAAAAACATATTGGGATATAAGATTAGCTTCCTTTGTTCATCACTTAAGCTATGTGACATATGTGAAAAGCATTGTCTCAGGGATGGTCATGATTTAGCTGGGGCACAGGAAGACCATGTCCAAAAAGACACAATGGTTACATACATATAGGTTGGTGCTCTGACATCTTTAGTATGCAGATGCATAATACAACCAGGTAATATTATCACTGAGAAACATTGTAAAAGTAGTTCCATTATTTTATAGTTTTGAAGACTGGCCTTACAAAATACCTCATCCTGAGACATTATTTCTTTCCCAATCATGGTGGAAGTACAATGGGAGAATTATGACTGTTACATCAACTTAGCAAGAAAGGTTTTAATGTAGACTTTAAGAAGGACCATGTCAAACCAGATATGGAATTCACATTCACGAAATGGTCTTCAGTATTTTGTTTAACCTTACTTGCCTTCACTAAAGGCGTTAATTTGTATGTATATGCGTATTATGAAATTCCTTTGCTAAGTTTTTTCCCCCTTAAACCTTATGAACCTTAAAAAACAGCAAATACTCTCAAAACTTGCTTTCTTCAGCTTTGTGCTTTGGTAGAGAAGTTGACCAAATTGTATTTCATAGAAAAATCCTGAGATTCTTAAAGAAAGATGCCGGAGAGAAACTAGATCATCTTTTAGGCCATTCATCAAAGTGCTCACATTTCCCATTTCAAGGCAGGTGAAACAATAATAAACACTGAGAAATGAGAGTGGCAAAATAGAAAAAAAGAGAAAAAAGAAGAAAGCTGATGTTTTGGTTCTTGCCAACTTCAAATCCCAGGTGGAAATTTTGGATGGTTTGTAAATCATACTTAAAAAAAAAATGTGCGGGCGCCTGGGTGGCTCAGTTGGTTAAGCGACTGCCTTCGGCTCAGGTCATGATCCTGGGGTCCCGGGATTGAGTCCCGCATCGGGTTCCCTGCTCAGCAGGGAGTCTGCTTCTCCCTCTGACCCTCTTCCCTCTCGTGCTTTCTATCTCTCATTCTCTCTCTCTCTCTCAAATAAATAAATAAAAAAATCTTTAAAAAAAAAAAATGTGCTGTACTTTCTGAGGCCGAGGTGGTATTTCTTTCCTTTTTCTAGTGGGGATCTTGCTCATAATGCTTTGTCTCAAAGAAAAGTTTATCAAAACATTGGTATCATTTTTACCCAAACATAGATCAGTATTATCCACTTCAGTAAGAAGAGTGATATAAAGATTCATCATTTTCTTTTTTTTTAAAGATTTTATTTATTTATTTATTTGAGAGAGAGAGAGAGACCAAGCAGGAACCAGGGGAGGGTGAGTCTGCTGAGAAGGGCTCCATCCCAGGACTCCAGGATTATGACCTGAGCCGAAAGCAGACACTTAACCAACTGAGCCACCCAGGCACCCAAGATTCAGCATTTTCTCTCCTCTTGTCAGGTTAGAGTGAGTGGTTGGGAGGTGGCTGGTCAACCAAGTCATCTTACCCGGTTCAGACCAAAGTCATCCTATTGCCTGAGACATATGGTTTACATCTTGTTTCTCAGTATGGAGAGTTTATGAAGATGGATTAAAGTTGATGGTTACAAGAAGTTCTGCTGTTACCAAAGAAAGAGAGTAAGTATATTTTCTCCATTACTAATTAAGATAGACTATCATTGAGTGACCAACCTAATGGCCTTATTTGAAGTGTCAGAGTCTTACTTAGATTATGCATTCTCCAGAAAAAAAAGAAAAAAAAAGTAGTACTACTATGATAGTATATCATCATCAAAAAGTATTTATCGTTTCTTCTCTATGTTTCTGGGAAAGGTGCTATAAAATATATCTGATCTCTATGAGGTTTCTAATCTAAGAAAATACTAGAGCTTGAAGCTTCCTAATGATAATAGTAATACATAGATTAATACATAAATCAGAATGCTTGCATATATGACAAGTGGATAAGGGCATTTATAAGATCCAGTCTTCCTAGTCCAGTGTGAAAGGAGATCTAGATTTAATTAAAGACAGAGGAAAAAAAGGATAATCATTGAAAGTATACATTTTAGTATTATATTAAAAAGAATACTGAAAAATATATAGTGGGACATATTTTCAAAGGAATCCTAGGCAGAAAAATACTACATATATTCTGCATCCATAGAAAACCCAATAAGAGAAAGTGGGGTAATCTCCCTTTATGACACCTGGGGTATTTAAAATAAAGAAGTATCTCCTGACAGTGAGAAATGTTAAGATCGGCTGGGAGATGAGTCTCTTTCTTTGAGAGACATCACAGAGGAGCCTTTTTTCCCTTTGAATTTAAGACTGTCCCTACCTCTAGGCCAGCCAAATGACCTCTCAAATTCCCCTTCAGCCACAAAACTCCGTGAAATCAGAAAATGGTCCCAACCATGTCAGGAAACCTGCCAGTCCCTTTTGATAATGGAAGAGGAAGAGCTGAAAAAACATTCAATAAGCATAAAGTAAGCATTATTGATGTCTTAAAAGTGTTAGTATCCCGAGAAACACAGGAGTGTTGGTAACCAGATTAAAATCATTGGCACCAGCAGAACACTCACTGCTAAGTGATAATGCATTTTGCATTAATGCTTCACATTGAGAAATCCTGACATGCCACACCAAGGGAGTTTGAAGTAAAGTCAGTATATTCCCTTTGAATTGCAGTCCTGTGGGCCTCGGTGCATGCAGAAAGCCCAAGCTGAAGGAAGAGGGACAGGGACCTCATTTCCAGGAATAAAGCACATCGCAGTAGGACGTTTCAGAGTCCCGGTGTCTATGGCTCCCAACTCTGTGCTCTGAGGATTTCCACCTAGCAGAGGGCAAGAGCCTTGTCCTGGAGGACCCTGAAATTTAAAAGTCCCTCAAAATGATCTAGGGAACTCCTTGAGCGCAAAGGACATGTCCTTTTCCTTCATTACTTGTCCTGTTTTCCAGCAGCTCTCCCGCTGGTTTACCAAAGTTGGCACTTGACACCTGACCAAAAAATGAAGACTTTTCCATCTGCTTTGTGCCACACTACTGTCTCCCTCACTATAAGAGACCCCCCAGTCCCATTCTACCCTTTCCAGGGAGTCAGCAAAGTAACAGACATTGTTTCCTTTGACCGATGACGAAGATTTCCAACACCTTCTTTCCTTTGCTCTAGCCTCAAGTTTCAAAGGAGCCAAAGAGAAATACTAGTAATTGGAGGCAGCCCGACTACCTAAGAGAAAATCATTCTGGAGCTGACACCAGCTGTGCAAGCTTTTGAGCCTCTAAGAGAACTCTGGGCACCGAGAGGCAGGAAGACCACAGAAGGGCCAGCTATGAAATTTTGAAATTTTATGATTAACTCTTCTGACTAAATGCAGACAAGTATAAATGTGCTGCCTGGAAACTGAGCCTGAGACAGAAAGCAAAATGGCATCCTTTTTTAAAGCCAAACACATTTCGGAGAAGAAAAAAGAAGCCCGTTTCTATTTACATACTTGAGCAGACTCCTCCTCCCTCCCCCACCCCACCCACAGCTGCCAACCTAGGTGCTTGGCCGGCATCCACTGTAATCTGTTCTCCTTCATTATGTTAATCTGTGGGCGGAAAGATTTCTGTCATCTTCGAATCGCTTGTACAGCAATGGTAAACACCTTGGCCTGTCTGTAATTGGACAGGTGTCTGCATTGATGTCACCCAGCTTTTAATTCAATTAAAGAACTGGCTGCTCTGCTCTCATTACCCACTCATTTCTGTTGCACTTTTAGTCTGGCAGTGAGATCTGCACACAGCAACTGCGTACCCCGAGACCAAAGTCTGGGGTGCCCTCGCAAGATCATGCACAATATTTCCAAATGGACTCGAACCATCCAAGAGTATTTTCGTGTTAGCAAAGGCATTTGAAATAATATGCACACTCCCTCTTTCCCTGACTCTCTGTGTCTTCCTTCCTCCCTTTCTCCCTCCCTCCCTCCCTCTCTCTCTCTCTTTAAATTCTCTATTATCTAAACAGTGTCTTCTACCTACTAACCAGTAATTAGGAGCAGTCCAGCAAACAGAGAAGCTGTTTCTAGCTGCTTCTCCCCAGGGCGTCTCTTCATCTCAAGAGAACTCATCAGAGTACAATGCTCTTATTTATTTGCTGGCATTTCACATTTGGATCAAGAAAGTGAGGGTGGGCAAGAGCAAGGCATTTATTAAGAGGGCCATCTGGTAAGGGATACCACACAGGCAGGGCTGTTACTGCTACCTGGAGACATAATGGAAGAACCCACCTTTTAAAAGAAAACCAGCCAGAGGAAGGAAAGCAGAAGAGAGGGAGACATTTCTGGTGTCGGATTCGGCTGCAGTGCTGATAAATTCTAATGTTTTAAGTATACATCCCAGAATAAGTTTTTAGCTGCAAACCAATCCAGTGGATGGATTAAAGAGAGCAAATCAATCCAACATGCCATGCTTTCTGCCCACTTAAAGGAACCTCTGAAAATAAATTAAAGTTCTAACACAGACATTTTGACACAGTGACCCCATGAAACTGAATAATGACATTTGTTAAATATGGATGAAATTTTAATGGTCTAACAGAGATCTGGAAACACACCCAGGATGCTTCTCCTCTGGTTCTTAATAGCCTAGGAAGGTGGCAATTTGTTGTTGTTGCGTTTTTCGGTAATATTTTAAATGAGACTACGGATCTCTAATATTTAAAAAATGAAAGTCAATTTTCATTTTAACCAAAAGGTGGAAGAGTAAACACCCTTACCTAAACCTATGGTTATCCTTTAAAAATTCGAAAACTAATTTTTTGCATTTAATTTTTTCAAAGGGTCTCTCTGATCTTGTTTAACACTTCTAGTCGGGATTACAGAAAGTCATATACTTTGGATCAAAAAACTAAACAGATTTTGATGCTTACAAATAGGAAAAAAAATTTATTCTTTTATTTTCTTTATAAAATATAGGGTCTAATCCCAGTTTTTGAGAATGGTTTAAACAGGGATTTTAATTGACCTCAAAGTGTTAACCATTTAAGATTCTCTCAGCAGGCTTACAACTAACTTCAAATTTTTAATCAATGCTTTTGTGGTAAGAACTATAGTTTCTGTCATTTTCATTCTAATTCTACATTAGGTTTGAAGCCATCCACTCATGTTAACTCTTCATCTAACCTCAGGGGCCGACACTGGAATCATTAGGACTCTCCAAGAAAATACTGGACTCGAATAAGTGGGGAGGGGGGCAAGGAGACAGTGGGAAAAGAAAAGAAAGAGAAATGAAAGTCATCCCTTACTGATGGGAGTCCCAGGTCCCCTGCAGAGGGCCTCCCATACTATTATCCCTTGTATAGGTGGGGCTGCTGTAAGGCAGAGTGTAGAAGGTATTGCTCAAGTCCAACAGCAGAGCTGAGATTAGAACCTGCATCTTCTGTCTCCAAAATTATCGTTCTTGCTGTTCAACCTAAACCCTCATTCGACAAGAAGAAAAGAGATGGGTTGAAATAATGTAACTATAAAAAATAGCATACTTTTTATAGCAAATTATTTAAAATTACACCTTAAAATTTGTTAAAAGATTCAAATTTATTACTAAATCCTACTGTGTTTAAACAGAAAATAGCATACTTATCCCCCACAATGAGCAAGTATGTATGTCTATAATATTCCCTTATAAAAACTGATTCATAAGAAATCCTGTATCAGTGCATGCGTGTGCTTTTGAGTACAACATTGGACATGGATATATATTTATATGCACACACATATATAAAGTTTTTGATTAGTCCCAAATGCAATACACATATAAAATGGTCAGAAGTTAGAAAACAGAAAATTTGGGGGCGACTATTCTTTTTCTTTATCAAATTTGATTGGCAACTTTGAAGTATTTCTATCAACTACTATAGTATTATAAACGTGCCTAGTTGATTATCACTAGGCAGCAAAATTTATATGTCACCATCATTTTTAACCACGGTACAACATGTTCCCAAAAAGAAATCTGCACCCTGAACTGCAGATCCTTACTGCATAAAAGAAAATGAATAACTTGTAAAGAGGTCTATCTGAAGATTTCACAATATTCAAGTAGTTCAGGCACATTATGTATTCAGGAGAGTTAGACAAAGCTATTAACTCATCAACACTGCATTACCTAATGAAATTCTTCTACATTAGCTAAGCAGGAACATTACATCATTTCTATTTTTACTATTTATGTCATAGGCCATATTTTTGTCTTGTGAATTTTTTTCAGACCATTTCTTCCAAGCTTTACATTTAAAGAAATAGTTTGTAATAAACTACAAATGTAGAATATTAATTTATGAGGTACAATAAAAATGGCAAAGACTTCCTCAAAATTCATCTTTTAGTAATACCATCAAGATGAATTTTTTAAAATTTACTTCTGAAGTCTGCCTGTTGTGGCAGAGACCACGAAGGACCCTCCTATGGTAGATGTTCCTTCTCTTTCATAGTACAATACAACAATAGCTGGACAAGTGGCCATTTTGAATAAGGACACCATTTCTCAGCAGCTAACTACAGCCATGGGATGATGAACTTAGTTCACAGACTTTTTAAATTAAGAGTTTAGTTCATTGTTACATGACTATACCTAGTACACACATAAGTATATAGAGAAATGACTTCTGAAGTATGTCTTTGAAGTGAATGTGCATGTCCTTTCTCAACCATCCTTGCTTCCTGCTGGATGGAAACCAGACTGGATGGCTGAAACTCATGCAGCCATCTTGGACCATGAGGCAGTAGTCCCCACCCTAGGATGGCATAGCAAAAAGATGGACATGTATTGGTCCCTGGCACTGTGAATATCCCATCCCTACATTGACTAACTGAACATCTATTACCAGGAAAAAGAAAAACTTAATCTTGTCTAAGTCACTGTTATTTGGATCCTTTCAGTGAAATTAAATAAAAAGGAAAACTCATCTCTATTATCTTTCCACCATAAAACTTTGATTTTTAAAAAATATAATATTCTACTTTAGAGACCATATTTTCATGGTATAAAAGCAGATTGCTTGTTATGTGTATTTTACCACAAGAAAAACTATTTGGAAAGAAACACAATAAAAGCAGGTTGTAAAGGTAGGATCTAGTGCTAGCCTGGAACAGAGTAGATAATGCTTTTGTTTCTAATAAATGAATATCTTCTGCTCTGTGTAATTATCAGCATTATAGCAATATAGGTTTCCATTATTTTTAATTGCAAATTATAGCACTTGAGTTCCATTATGAGGTATAAGTTTGGGAACTAATTTTTATATTCTATTTACCCTACCAACATTTTTTTTTCCATTGGGAATATGTATATTCAGTTACAAATATATGTTTAACTTGTGATAATTCAGTACATTATTTCCTAAAATTAGAGAACTATAGCACTGGTGAGACTTTAGTAAGAACCACTTGTTCAATACTCAACTCAGCAGGATATAACAATATTAACATTTCATTAACTACAGAGGTGGTAGCAGAAAGTTACATCTGTTCATTTGTCTAGTTCTTCATCACTTAAGAAAAGTGTATTGATTGTCTACCTTGAGCAAGGTACTGAACAAGACTTAAAATAAACATAAAATATGATACTTGACTTCTGGAGCTTATTGTCTAATGAAGAAATAACATGCTTGCACAAAGAGCACCCATAGGCAGTTTTAACAACTGTGAAGTAAGAATTCCCAACTGAATAGAAAAAGAAACATTGAAGTTTGTTTTTTAAGACTTTATTTTAATTATTTAATGAAGAGAGAGAGAGAGAAAGAGAGAGAGAGCGCATGAGAGCGCACAAGCAGGGGGAGTGGCAGAGGGAGAAGCAGGCTCCCCTGGGCTCCATCCCAGGACCCTGGGATTATGACCTGAGCCAAAGGCAGAAGCTTAACCAACTGAGCCCCCCAGGTGCCCTGAAGTTTTTATTATAGTCATTTCTCTGCAGATTTCTCAGATTAGAATAATAATAGTTTATATTATCTATAACTTATATATAATATATGTATATGTGTACATATACATACACATACATGCACAACCACAGAAAGAGCAGTATCTCACTTATTGAGGGACTGATAGCTGGGGTGAAGTTCCAAAGTCAGGCATAAGGCAAAAATAACTAATCATTTTAAAATCCCCTTGTATGGTCCATAAAGTATAGTACATTTGGTTTCGTGTATGCCTCTAACTTTTCATTAATCAAGGATTCTTTAGGGCTCTTGTATCTCCATTCTTTTTGTAGGCACCCCAACGAGTTTTACTTTTTTGTCAATGACTGGGATCCTAAAATGATTTGCACATTCTGCTCAGATAACAGATATTGGCAATTTCAGGATTAGATAGCATCCTTTGCCTGTGACATTATTTTGAAAGTTTTTTTTTTTCCCACATGTAGTTAAATGTTTATAACTTAAATACAGGCAGATGAGATTCTACCACAAGGTTACAATTATATTTCACGCACTAAACTGCGCTGGGATCTTTTTTCACCAAATCCAATGGGCATCCTGAAATTTCAAACTTGTTGTTTGTTTTCCTATTTCTTATATAAATATTGAGCTCCTTGACTTTCTACTGGACACATGGGGTGCGGGCTGCTAGGGTTGGCCTTGTTAGAAACGCAGAATCTCACACCCATCTCCATATCAATTGAATCAAAGTCTGGATTTTACCAAGATCTCTAGTAATTCTCATTTCTTTTCCTTGGGTGACTTTCAGAAGCACTTCCCTTAAGGGTCAGAGACCCTACTAAAACTGCCTCTATTCCTCCACTTGCCCTTAGCATTATTTTGCCTGCAAAGGTAGTGCAGTTGGAACAAGGGCCAGGAGAAAACCAAACAGGGATAAGTTCAAGCCCAGCCGGTGAAGAATGATACCTTCTTATGTGACCGTTCTCCTTGTCCTGTGTTCTTTAATGTGTGATCCATGGACCTTCTTCAAGAGAATCACCTGGAACACTCAGTCAAATGCAGATTTACAAACCTTAGCTCAAATATACAGACTCTTGTGTGGGAGACCCAAGAATCTGTATTTTATAAGCAATCCAGGAATCCCTTTATGACCAATAGAGTTGAGAATCACTCATTATTACTATCAGGCTACAGAAGAGAAAGAAAACCCCGAGGCAGATCTTCAGGATGTAACCCAATTTCTTTAAGTAGAAGATTAGAGTCTCTTGTATATGAGGACTGAACCAATTTTAGTAAAAACTGTAATATTAGTTGCATTATAAATTAAAGTGTCTTTCATTTATTTTTCTACATAAATTTAGATTTATTTGGGTAATCTAAAAGATTATGATCAGTTCTTCTGCTAAACTACAGTGAACAATAAATATCATTAATTATAATTATTTATTATTGTGAAGAAGGAATATATAACGCCTAGGCTTTAGCTCAACGCAGTGCAACAATGAAATTGAGAAAATATTTTTTGTGTATCAGTTATAACCTTAGCACTATGCCAAATGCTGTACTAATTATGCAGATGTTTATATGTTTCATATCTTAAGGGGAATAAAAGAAAAAAATATTGTATATGTGCAGATTCTTGAATCCACTTATTCTTGACATAATTTCCAATCAAATTGTGAAGTCATTTTCTGAGGAGCCCTTGGTTTGAAGGGAAATGCCAGGACTGTCCCTCTGGGAAGCAACTTCGCATCTTAACAGGGCTGGAGGGAAAATCAGCAAAAGCTACCAGAGTTAATTGGAGCCCTTTGCAACAAGTCTAAAGATACACTGGAGTGGTCACTGCAGGGCTTTCTACCCTGAGGCTCCAGCTGAGGAAATGAACTTTCAAGAAATCCCTGCTCTGAACCCTGGCCTTCAGAGGGCACAGAATCCAGACCCTGTAGCCCAAAGGGGCCCATTTGCTCCCGAGTGGGGCTGTTAACCCTTGGACTCTTCACTGCTACTGGAATTTATCTCATTCAATCCTTTGGTAGCCAAATTCATGAATGGTAAATACCCTGTCCCACTATTCTATTCCTGCAGTGCTCTTACTTAATACCCATTTTTTCCCCTTCTGCTTTCCGCATATTGTGTGACCATAATTTCCCACCTCTTCCCAATACTCAGGCACTTAATTTTGATTGTCCTATGATTTTCCTTTGCTAATTTTATATACTTAATTTTAATATTTTATCATTTTTATATAGACATTTATCTTTTTTTGTCCTACATTTTTAAGTTTCAGTTGGGAGGTGAAAGTTGCCATAAGCATTTCTGGGTAAAACTGAGACTTGATCATGGTGCCAAACTCCTGCCTTTCACAGTGTTTCCCAATGCTAGCTGTACAAGAGAATTATCTGCAGACATTAAAGGTATCAATACCCAGGCTGCATTCTAATCTAAAAAATCAGAATCTTTGCAGGTGGAGCCTGGGCATCAGTATTTTTTTAAAGCTTCCTAAGCAGCTCAGTGTGCACCCGTGGTGGAGAACCATAGTCTTACAAGAATACCGATGAAATGAACAATTATTTAGACATACCTAGAAGGACACGAGGCAAAAACAAGTGGACTACTGGAAGGAGAGCCCAGGGCAAACCCAACCCCCAGCTGGGTGCAGAATGCCTACAGGTTCTCAGCCTCCTTCACCAAATACTGGGGAGAAAGGTGTTGAGATGTACATATTGCCATGAGGCTACTGCAATTTTACCTCAGTTGACCTGGCATAATCCCAGTGAAGGTTTTTGTAAACAGAAACTAAGTCCCTAGTAAGGTGATTTGAAAGTGATTTAATCTTCCTGAACAAACACTCAGTCTGAAGGTAAATTTAGGGATGGGGCCAGTGAACTGTGGATGTGGGAGCTGGGGGTGAATTTAGCCAACAGGAAGAATATCTGTGACTCAAAAGGAAGCACAGAACTCCAAGTATAGACTATTATGCTCTGGGGAAGACTGAATTCAGGAAACCTATAAAATTTTTAACTCCTCAGTTTCATATTACTAATAAGATCTAAAAGAACTTGGAGTCCTCCGTGAAGCCAGAGATGGAAGGCCAGTGGTAAATGACAGGGATGAAAACTGAGAATACTGAGAGGCAGGCAGAAATCCAGGTGAGCTGGATGAGAGGAGAAACAAATGCAGATCATAGAAAAGATGGAGATAGAAAAATTTAAAAATCACCTTAGAAGGTTCAAAGAGCAGAATCAATAATGAAAAATCAGAAAACGAAAAGGGAAACAATTACAAAGTCATAACCTAGAATTCAGAGACCAAGGAATATAAAGCTAAGGATTAATTTGATGAACATTCACTATGTGCCTGTTTCTGAGCAAAATATTCTATAGAAGCAATTCATTTTTTTATCTGCACAACAATTCCATAACATAAAAGTTTATAGGTGAGGAAACTCTGATATGGGGATATGTTTTTTAATCTGCCTGGGATCATACAGTTAACAAGTGATATAGCTGGAATTTGACCCTAGATTGATCTGACGCTGCAAGCTGTGTTCTAAACAGCAGAAATAGACAATCCTGAAAACTGCTATTTCTTACCAGAAGTAATAATCACATATACAACAGCAAACTTTCCAAGCCAAAGAAGGACCCATGTCTGAAGAATAAAAGAGCTTGCTATATAACAGAAAGAAATATATGAAAAGATGCCAAAACATTTTACTATAACTTAATCAGTGAAGAATCTTAGGTGAACCAATAGAGCTCAATTACCTGTGCATCCAGCACCGACATTGTCTCAGCCAAAGAAATACCACTTTAACAACCAAAAGTAAACATTACAATCTCACCAAAGTCACTTCAGATATGCTAAAGGAGGATTAATTTAAGATCAATCACAAAACTGGTCGTGATCTACTTTACTTACATTCCTCTCTCAATACCTTGTTATCTCAACCAAATGACAAAACAACTGCCATTATCCAATTTCCACACCCCTCGCGTCTCCACCAAATCCAGCTCTCTGACTCTACTTCCTTACCCCTACCTCACTTTCTGGTATTCTTTTCTCTTTACAGTTAAATGCTCTATAATCTTTAAGATTACTTCCTACATACATCCTTGTCTGTTTACTTCGTAATTGTGAACAGCAGATACACCTTTAAAACCCTTTGAGAGAAAAGAGCTAAAGAATTCATAGTCCACACAGGCAAGAACAAAAAATAAAAGAATAGCTTTAAAAGGTATTAAAAAACAATAACAAAACTGGAAAGCATGAAATACGATGGCAGAAATAAGAGCAATTGTATGAATTACAAAAATAAATGTGAATGAGTTAAACTCCCAATTCAATTTCAAGTTAAATATAAAACTAAATCAAACTAGATTCTATTTATAGAGATATAACTAAAACAACGTGACTTTGAACATTAAAATATAAATAATGAATGTAAAGTAATAAGAAAAAGGAAAAGACAAAGAAAAAGCACGTTTCCAGAAGAGAAATTAACAAAATTGCATTGATAGTTGAGACTTTTTCCTTAGTTTTTTACAGAATGAGTATATAAAAATAAATAATAATTGGTCAGTGGTTCTCTAATTTTATTTTCTCTGTACACCATTCACATGACTGACATGCCCTATAGCAAGATCCAATAATATATTGTACTGGTTTTCAGTCTGGGGGGCTTATTTTCCTCTATCATTCAGAAACTTAGGAGAGGCTGGTATAACTTGTAAAACCTCTCTGTTCCCAGTTTCTGATATGATTTTACTTCAAATTTAGAATTACTAATTCAGAAAACATGCATTATATATTGTCAATATGGCATATCTAATGTAAATGAATATTAGTCTACCCTGAATGGAGAGTATGGATTTTTTTCAAATTATCCATAGAAAATTAACAAAAAAAATTTTAAATATTATATTAACTATAGAAATTTTTTTTAAATAAAATGCAAATAAAAAATAAAAGAAAAATGAGCAACGATGAGGGTTGCAACACATAAGGCAAACATAAGTATAATATTCTTCATATGTAAAGAGGTATTTTAAATCAATAGGAAACTGTGAGTCTTCCAATAGAAAAATTGACAATGAAACTTTCTAGGAATGTCATAAAAGAAGTACAAATGACCAGTAAACACTGAAAATACTTAATGTCTCTAGTAATCAAATAAACCAAATTAAAACCATATTCTGATATATTTTGAAAAACTGCAGTTTTTTTTAAACTCTGAAAATACTTGTTCAACTAGGATCAAATGAAATGTACACTCTTGCACTGTGCTTACTCATGTAAGTATATTTTGTACAGCCTTTCTGGCATATATTTGGCAGTATACAAATAACTATCCTTTGTTAAGAAATTATTGTATGTTAAGCATTGTGCTACCCACTTTAAAAATATCTGATAGTTAATACTTATACAGTGTAACCCATGTGTCAAGAAGTGCTGTTCTGTGTGCTTTACATATATATAGATTCATTTGATCCTGACAGCTATTCTATAAAGTAGGTAGTTATTTCATTCCCATTGATTTATAGGGAATCAGAAGCACACAGGTATTAACTGATTTGTACAAGTTTACATAGCTAGAAAACATTATAGCTAGAATATCATAATACTTAATATTTTTAATATTCTTCCAAGGTAAATATTATTCTCTCATTTCATATGTTAAGACATTAAAGAAAGGTCCAGAAGGACACGTAACTTCCCTAAAGTGCAGGGAGGTTAGGTAGCCGAGTTTGTATCAATGTCTGCTTGACTTCAACATGCAAGAATGTATAATGTCTTAAGAGCCTTTGACCCAGTTGTTCCATTTTGAGATATCTATGTTACCATTACTGTCAGGAATTCCTTCAAAGATTTACATATGGACTTTAAAAAAAGTCATATTAATTATAAAAGCAAAAGTTGGAAGCCCAGAAAATGAGGAGAGACTGAGACAAAATGAGATTTGGAGTGAAGTAGTGGAAAACCACTGAAGGATTCTGAGGAGAGAGACATGATGTCTGGTTGCTTTGTGGGGTGGCCTTACGGTGGGCGGGGTTAGTGGGAAAGGATAGGATCGCAGTTGTCCAGGTAAGAGATTGTAGTGGTTTGGCTTAGACAGTAGATTAGGGGAGAGATAGATGAATTTAACACATAGTTTGGAAAATCGGTCAAAAAACATGGATAAGAGGCATGAAGAGAACATGAAAAGTTGAGAAAAATTCTCAAGCTTGATTAACTGGGCGTCTGGAGGTGACTACTGATACTGGGTTTTGTAGGAAGAGTAGGAGCTCAGGTTTGGATATGGTCATTTCAGAGATTATGAGGCATCTGTTAGAAATGTCCATCTTTCCAAATGCCTGTTGAACACACACATTTGGAGATCTAGGTGGGATGTGGACTGAGGAGTCAGTACCATCTTTATGGTATTTGATGTTGTGGGAATTGATGAAGTTCCTGGAACAGGACTGTAGAAAAACAGAAAGAGAGTGAAAGATTCCAAGTCTAAACGCTGAGGTTCTCCAAAATGTAGAGTTGAGTTTCAAAAGGAGTAAGGAAAGGACACCGAATAAAGGGGCTGAGAACTGGGAGGTAAACAGAAGAGTCATTGAAGCAAAGAAATACTTCAAGAAATGGTGAGAAATCTACTATGTATAATGTTGTTGAGCAGTCCAGACCAGGATTGCAAAGTGTTCTTTAGAAAGGTAAATATGGAATTTGTTGGTGTCCTTAGCAAGGCAAGTGTGCAGAAGCCCCATAAAGTGAAGAAATGGGGACAACATCCATTAATACTTCTTGCTAGAAGCAAGTTTGAAAGAGGGGAGAGGGAGCCATAGTTGGAAAGGAATTTAGATAAGGGAAGGTTTTTAATAATTGGCTTAAGTCTGTTTACGTTTAACAATGGGAGCTGATCGAGTTTGAATGATCCTGGGAAGAATCCATCTGGGCAATGGTTCTCCAGCTTTGTCATGCTTCAGTATCAGATGAGGAGGGCTTATTAAAACAAGGATTGCTGAGCTCTGCCTCCAGAGTTGCTGATTCAGCACGTGTGGGTGGGCTGGAGAATTTGCATTAGTAACAGGGTCTCAGGTGATACTGTTGATGCTGGTCCTGGGGCCACAGCTTGTGAATCACGATTGTGGAGAGAGGTTAAAATATGATTGGGAGGGAGAGAAGAGCTACCAGTCACATCTCTGAAAAAGCAGGAAGAGTTGGGGTCCAAAGGACTTTTGATGATTTTATTTTTTATAGGATAAGGAAAGCCTTGTATAAACAAGAAGGAAAAGTAAAGAGAAAAGTAAAAAATAAAGATAATAATGATGGCAAATGCTTATAATGTACCAAAAAGAATTTTAAATGTTTTAGCAAACATTAAAGCATTTAACCCCTAATAACAACCCTATCGCTCAGAAAATGTGATTAATATATATATTTGCTAGTAAGAGTAACAGAAATCCTATAGGATAGATTCTGTTTCTTCTCGGGTGTCTAGGAAGATCTAATACATAAGACCATCAGCTGAGTTGGAAGAGGAGAGGTTAGCATTTAGATGGTTTCGAAAAATCTAAAATATTGAATGAGGAGGATAGGAGAAGGAGCTTATTATAGAAATGTGGTAGGGTTGACGTCATTACTGAGTGCCCATTTGAAAATGAGGACTGAGAAATTGTAGTGACAAACTTCTCGTTTTTTGTTGTTGTTGTCGTTGTTGTCGTTGTTGTTTTTCCAGCCCACGTAGCTTTAATGTGCAGCCTGGGCAAAGGCAAACCATGGGCTTCATCGGGTTGGGTTTCATAGGGTGGGTAAAATAGGGAAGAAGGAACTGGAAGATGTGAAATTTTGTTCAATTGGTTTTAGATTTGTGTGGTAGTTTCTAAGGGATCTAAAGAAGGAAGTAAAGGCTAGATGGGGTTGACCAATAGATATTGAAAGATAATAAAAGCTACTCTATAATCCATATAATTTTTCAAGTTATAAAATTCTTTGACAGAGGAAAATTTTTTTTCTATCAAATTTGTTGATGCATTTTACTTTTTTTTTTTGGTCAAAGGCTTAAATCTGGCTTTCCATTTAAATGTGCTTTAACATTTCACGAAGCTGAAAACTGCTGCCTTATTACACACGCATGCATTTGACTACGGGCACGCGTGCGATGTAGGAGCACGGTGCCCTGCAGTCGTTCTGCATGGCTGGCATGGTGCCCTGTGAGAAATTGATTCACTGGTTTGCCAGTCAAACTGCTGGTGCTCTCATACTCCTCTACCTTGACATAATTAGGTTTAATCAACAATTTTCCAATAAATAATGGTGCTCTGAACTTGGGCTAGTCCCAAAGAGTACATTTTTGCATGGTGAAATAGGTAAGCTGGTCCTGTAAGTATATATAGGACCCCTACAGGAGGCGTGTGGAGTGTTTAAGGGCTAGAGTCACCTGTGACCTTATCTTTTGGGGAGGAGAAGGTATCAACCTTGTGAGGAAGCTATCCATAAGAGCCCATTAACATTATAGAATTATCCTCTTCATCTTAGGTAGATATAAGCTTCCATCTCATTAGATGGTTCTTGCTGTTTTTAATCGGGCAAAATATATGAATAGCCCATTTTGGGGGGGGAGCCCTTGAAGAATGTTTTTATTTAAAGTCAAAACAGAATATTAATAAAATCTACTTCCTAAGGAAGCACCTTTACCTGTGAGCGTGCTGGTATTGACAAGCTCAGAACTGACAGAGGGCATGCGCGGTGAATGGGGGGCATCCTTACTGTAGGCCCGCAGAATGTACTTCTCAATTACACCTCTCACCACCACAGGTTCATCCCAGGTCACCTCCATGCTATATCCATTTATGCTGCGGACTCTTGAGGGAGTTGGCACACTTTGTGGAGCTGTGAAAGAATAAAAGGAGAAAACAGGGAAAATGGCCGTTCTCAGAAGACTATTGCCCCAATTCTTCACTTTTAATGGCCACAGTAAATCAGATTCAACCATTAGCATAAATACAATTTATTAGAGTTGTAACTTTTCAGCATTGATTTAATATGACTGCACATCTTGAGCCATTCAGTTTAAGCGATATTTCAAAACCATCAAAACTCCATTGACATAACGTTCTTTCAAGTCTAGTCCAGGTTTTCCAAAAACATTTAATGTACCAGACATGTTTTAAACATCACTCATAAAGAAGGAGGTGGCTGGTAGGCAGATAACAGGTTCAAACAATATAATGATGTACCCCTTTGAAGCAAGATAATTAGACTGTTATTATACATAGTGGTTTGACACTTTTATATCTTTGGTGTATTAGCCAAAAAATATCACAAATGTGATTGTCTTGCACTTGAACGTCTGATCTAATTTTCCAAATTCAATTGTTTTTCAAATTAATTTTGAAAAAGCAAAGTTCTACCAGATATGATATACAGGATACATTCCTAATTGCATTTTTGGGGGTAGAGGAACAGGCGCCCTTGAGATTACACAAAATCACTTTCAGAGCTATTTCCTTCAGAGTATCTCAGAAACAATAACACAAAATGAGGAAGTTGGAAGGAGCTGCAAAACCTCACTCACAAGCCGAGTCCCCTAATTTTAAAAATCCATAACCTTTAACTATTTATTAGAGATTTCTACAGTTCTGATCAGTAACAACTTCATCACAGCCGACTGCTCTGGGAACACTGATAAAAACCCAAGAAACTCCACGGCAGGATGATGGATGAGAGGCTGGCTCTCTCTGCCCGCGGACTCCTGAGCCCCGTCGATGGAGGATCACTCTGGTTTTCCCACATCAAATATCCTCCTTCTCTGACTTTACTATTCAGACCAATAAAATAGGGCAGCTTCAAGGGAAACAATGTGAACATAGAGGGTGGGGAGAAGCACAGAGGCGGAGAACCACTGTCTGTGCTGTTAAAACACCATGGGTACCTACGGAAAACCCACAGGCCACACAATCAAGATGCAAACAAAGGGACAACAGGAGTGATGTTGATTTTATTAGTTCTGAAATGTGGTACCGGGCGAAGTACAGTGCCGTCTAACAGATGGCCTTCTCATAAGGGACAGAGCAAAACTGACTCAAAAATAATTAAATAGCGCAATTATTCTCCAACCCTTGGGAGCATGTAGCTGCTCAGTGTTGTGGTCAGATTGTAAATATGAATTTATGGCATAAGAGTTTGTGGTCAGATCATTGCTATAAATTCAGAGCTCTATTTGCATACTTTCTCGGTGATACTCAAAATGGGGCCTATTAAGCTACATAAGCAATGCACTTTCTAGACACCTATTTACGTTGCTGACTGAGACTGAAAGCAGGCTTTAGAGTGTATTTGTTAATAAAGTAGAGGAGGCTAAATAGGGGCAGAGGATATGCCAGTAACAAATGAATATTTTATATCACAGTTTTCTCTAAGCTCTGAAGTTGAAAACGATTTTAAGAGATCTTTCGGCTCATTGTCTTGCCTATAAATAGATGACCATTTAAATCATCCTGGAAAAGTGTCAGGTTGTCCTCTTCTGGAAAATCTATAGGCAAAGAGCTTTGAAAATTATTCTTAGTAGCCCATCTCAGTATTTATTTATCTTACATCAAGAAGATGTCTCAAAAGTTGTCTGTGTTGGTAGCCCCTGGTTAATAATGAGAGAATATCTTGGGTGAAAAACACACCTTTAGACAAACTCTGACTTGTTATGGGTGAACTTCCTTCAAGAGACATACATGGCAGTCTTATGAAATGTATTTGACTCGCTGACCATTTGACCCCAAATGGTAAAAAGCTACTGATTCACAAAATTTTTCATGATGAATGTCTTCTTGTGATGGTATCACGTGAAAAGATGCTGTGGTCACTGTGAAAAGTCCAGAGCATTTATAAATCGGTTGTCTGAGATTCAGTCTAATATATTCTATCTCCTGGTGCTTTTTCCCTTCAACTCAAGAAATGTAGACCAATCAGCAATTTCTATCCTGGGAGAGTCATTCGAAGAGCCTAATAGTCACCACCATGGCAAACATCTGCCATGATGTGATAAAAGACACATCTGCTTCCAACCAGGGTACAGGTTTCAAATGTCCCCCCTGTGGCAGAGAGGCAAGAGGGTGCCGCCCTGCCCAAAGGCAATCAATTCTGACTTTAGCTTCTTGGGTTCTATGCAGTCTATAAAAGTTTCCTGTCCTTAGATACATTACAGGCCTATCAAATCCTTAAGACAACTTGAACCTCCTTCCTTCTGCATTTGAAGAGGAAAGAATCAAGCCTGAGTGACCACTTACTAAATAATTGAGGAATCAAAACACCGACCTCCTCAGCATTTTAGCCACTGATATTTGCAAACCAACGCATGCTCTGTCCTAAGATTACAAACCCACTACTTGCTTCAGGGTAATACAGTCTTTTCTTTTTCTTACATGTACAGACATGTATGCACAAACATGTGCATGCGTGTGCACATAGCCATTTTAAGAGAAATACTATTTACCTGCTCCTGTTGAACGGCCCCGGCTCCAATCACTGTACACAGAACCTCCTTCATGTGAGGCAATCACTCGATACAGGTATTCTTAAATGGAAATAAGAAGCAGCAAGATTAAAATATTCCTCATATAGACTAGCAGTGGGCTGGCAGGGAGGGAAGAGGCGACAAGTGGGAGACATGTAACATTTAATTTAGAGCACGCCCACAGTACCTGTAAAAGGCTGCAGACCACTTTCGTAAACACTCCGTTCCTTTCCCTGGTAAACCAGGATGAAGTCATTTCCCCTGCAGTTAACAACGCTGTCAGTTGATAGGCATCCATCCAGATTGACTCTGACAGCATTGTTGGACACAGATGCCAAGTTACCGACAGCACCCCGTGCAAATTTAACATCCTTCATGCAACCACCGAAACCTAGCAAATAGTAAGGGATTAATATCACATAAAAGGCTTGAGTCGTTAATTACCGATCATTTCTGTCCTTGGCAGTACTACGTTTTGATGAGGTGTGGGGGTTGCTGTGGAGACAGTCTTTAAACTTTTGAGTCTCGTTTGGGAAATCCTTCATGCCTCCTTCTGCTTTTTACCAGGCTGTTTTCATGAGGAGGTATCAGATTTATGTTATCTTGAAAAAATATTTAAGGTGATCATTATAATTCAGCTGGATTATATGCAATTGAAAGTATTTATTATACTTCTTTGGGCCCACATTTTCTCATTCTGTTTATTCTTATGAAACAAAATGTAAGCAATTAGACCTTATGGTAGAGGGGTAGCCACATGTCCCTCAATTCCGGAAAATTCAGTCACCTATATAAGTCATTGTTTCAGTGCTAAAAATAAGATTTGAAGGAGCACAATTATTCAACAAGCTCACTGAGGGAAAAACACCCTTTGAGGATTATTGTGCAAGATAGCAGGAGGGAGAATGTAGTTTCAAAATAGACTGGAATCCTGAGGTAGTGACATGAACTCGGTTAGAATCATTTCAGAGTTATAGAACTAAGTCCCAGTTAAATCAGCATACAGATGAGCTATTACTGTGTGCCCCCATTTTCACTGAGTTCCATAATTTTGACTCTACACAATGGTCCCCAGTTTTATGTTCACAGTAGCATGACAGGGAGCAAATTCAGCTCTGGCAATGGCAACACCCGGAGGTTTCTCGGAATGTGTATTCTACCCAGTTGACTTTAGAACGACCACAGTGCAGTGGAGTTCTGGGAAGTTTACCAGGGAATGTTGAAGAAATGGATGAGGAGTATGCACTGCTCTTTTGTTAGAGGGCCAGAGGGCATCCAGTCAGCCAGGAAGTAGCCGTGGCTCTGAATTACAAGCTATTTTGTGTAAACAGAGATCAGCTCAATGAGGGTTGGCAGCACTCTGCCCAGAACACTGCACAAAATTGTCAAAGAAGAGACAGACTGAGTTTGAGATAGTGCACACACACGCTCTTTCTGAACAAAATACTGTCAAGTTTGAAAGGCCCCAAACACATGCTTCGCTCTTTTCAAGATTAAAGCACATCAGCAGGAAGAGAAAATAAAACATAATGCAACGCCTAACAGTAAAATAAGCTAATAGTAACAATGACCATATTGTTCTCTTCAGCATTTATATGATATTTTATTATGTCTTCTAACACATTAAGTTGCAGCCTAGTTCCTTTTAAAGTATCTTTGCTAGTATTCATGTTCCTTCAGGCCCGACTGATCAATACTGCTCGTCTATCTTGAACACACAGTAGACACTCAATAAGTTGGCTGAGTTGAAATAAAAGCAATGAAGCTCAATATAAAAGCATCTGCTTGAAAATTCAGAAGTTAAGAATTCTGATTTCTTTTCCAGCAGTAATTTTCCAATGGCTTGGAGTTCAGTTACCTAACTTCTCTGTACCCCACTTTCCCTAACAACAAAATGCAAACAGTGGAAATGTAGCTTGGGCAAACACCTGAGTGCTGTTATAAGAAAAGTTCCATTATTGTTTAAAGGGCACAGAGCTTCAGCTTTGCAAGATGGAAAGGGTTCCGGAGATGGAAGGTGGTGATGATTGCACAGCAATGTAAATATACTTAATGCCACTGAACTGCACTTAACAGTTAAGATGGTAAATTTTATGTATATTTCACTACAATTTTAAGAATTAAAAATAAAAAAAGAAATGTCTTAAAAATTAATTCGTGGGATGGAATTTTAAATTTGGGAAAGGCCACAGAAGTAGTCTCCCTTCATTCTGGAGATAAAAAGGTCCAGAGAGTCATCGGATAAGGTTTCTAAATAGTATTCCTCCTTAGGAAGTGGTACTCCGGCCTCAGGCCTTGGAGGTGAAGAATCCTGAGCTCTAGTGTGTGGTCCTCACTGTGCTATCTTAAAGCAGACAGAGAGTTTTGTCCAGTCAAGTCACCATTCTTCCAACTCTGCACCACCAGAATGATTTCCACCAGAAATACTCTTCAATTACCTTCAAAATTTGAATGGGGCATTAGGATAGGAAGAGGGGAAAGGGCCTATCTGTGGGGAAAATGGAGATGCCTCCTTTGCTTGCTTTTGAGAATCAAAAATGACTCCCCAACCCCAGGCCTCTGAATAAATAAAAGGTGGCCCAGAATTCTAAGTTGACAAATCAGAAAGACAGTAGCCCTTCTGGTGGAGGCAGCCCAACATGGGGGCACTGGCTGGTAGGAAGGCTGGCTTCCAGCCCATACTCCTGCCTTCTCCCCACAGGGCTTGGATCAGAGCATAATCTGTGATCCCATGAGCCACAGCCCCATCGCCCCCAACCTGCAGGTAAGTGATAGTCTCAAGTGGTAGTTCTAAGGTAAATGCCTATGATCTGAGGTGACACATCTTCAGCAAATTAGGTTGCCCAGCATTTCCAAACTACAGAGGAAAGCTAATTTGCATTTGATTCAAAGGAAGATGACAACATTAATGGCTGTGAAAAAGATAGTACTAATATGACCACAAAGTAAAGCCTCTGAAAAAAGGTGCTAATTAAGAAGCACAGAACATTTTTAAGACCATTTGAGAGCGGATTGAAAAAAAAATACAATACGTGAACATGGCTAATTTTAATTGCATATTACTACATACAGGCAGCAGCCCCATATGGTGACTATTCTCCTGATCACTGTATAAAACGTGAAGTTACCTATACAGATTAGTATCATTCAAAGCATTGGAGTCAGAATCTTAGGGAATAGGGTCTAAAATCTGCATTTTTAATAACCTTCCCAGGAGATTCTAACGTATCTTGAATAGTAATAATAATGACAGCTCATTTTATTGAGTTCTTACTATGTTCCCGAAACTATACTTCAATATTTTAACAGTGGCTTGAGAACCACTGATATGTATGATACCATAATGATAAAAATTTAGTATTACCCATAAATAAAATACCTTTCAGTATCATAGACTTAGTCATAGGGCAGAATGAATTATCCTCATTGGGTTTATGTTGATGTGTTGAACTTCTATCATGATCATCTTATAATTACAGTTAAAATTTGGCTAAAGCCAAGGCTCTATGCCCATCATAGTAATGGGTTTTTGTGTACTTTCCAAAGTATAATTGCACATTTGCAGGGGATTTTTTTCCTAGATGTAAGTAGGATCAAGTAATCTTGCTCATACAAAGGGTTTTCAGGTTCTTTCTAACCTCAGAAACCTGAAAACCCGGAGAAGCCCTTATATGAATGTAATATTTTTAGCTGCTGTTACATCTTAAGTGCCTTGAAAATGTCATTACTGTCTTACACCCCAGATATTCATTAACTCCTTACTAGGACCCTTCTAAAAGTCTCCTTAGAGCTTGCCATATATTTTCTATTCAAAGGCATTTAAATCTTTATGTACTTACCAAATAGGCAAAGACTGCTTCATGGAAATTTTAACCATTCGCGGTACATAGATTTTGAAATATGTAGAGAACATTTTCTACATGGGAGCATGCTTAGTCACAAACTAACTTTCAGAAACTAAAGTTTCTGTGCTTTCCCCAATTTGTAGAAAAGGCACACTGGCCAATGCCCATAAAAGAAAACACTTGCTTATAATAAGGAGAGTGGATTTTGATACCAGGTTGCCTGAGACAGAAAGGCTTGCTATCTGCTTATTGGCCATGTGACCTTGGGCAGGTTACTTTGCTCTTCAGTTTCCTCATCTGTAAGATGGGGATTTAAATAATAATAGTGAACACAGGGGCTTGTTATGAAGAGCTGACCCACTTATTCTCATGCAAACCTTTCAGAATAATGAATTCTGCACACAGCATACATTCAGCTACTGTTAGCCTTTTTGAATTAATAATTTCTCTGATTATGTTCAAATTTATTATATGAGTTGAACGCTTGCTTTAGTTATAAGTCATGCACTCATGCACTTTTTATTTCATTTGTGGTTATTAATAATAAATGAAATATAGATTTTTCACCAGTATATTTAAAAGTCAACTAAACCCATCCTTTCATGTGCTTTGCTATAGGATAGCTCCATGGAAATGCAGGGACGATTAGCAGTTATATCAGAAAAAAATCCCAGTGAATTTAATGCCATTTTTCTTAGTTGTGCACACCAACCTAATTTATGTTTTTCATCTGTGAATACAGATAATGATCAGTATCTGGAAGAACTAGAAAACACATGAGGAAAAATATATACATAAATTACAATTATATTTGCTGAAGACAAGTTAAAATAAGTATATTGATTATAAGTAAGCGTGAGGGCACAGTCTTAAGGGCAATATACCGAACTATTTGAAGAAACATTCTGATTTTTTTTAGAGCTTCCGAAAAGGGGTAGGTAGGTATTGCTTCCAAACTAACTCTGTTGCTGTATCTTAAAACACAAAACCACTAAAACCTGGTAGGACCAGAGCTGTATTTATCAGGGGATTTCTCCAGATGGACTTTACCTTGTTCCAAATTCAGGTCTTTATAAGAGTCCTGCAGCTCCTGTGGCGTTCCTCCCACATAGACGGGGGAGTTTACCATCAATGGCTGGGCTCTGGACTGTGACACATGTTCTGTCAGTTCATTCATGCTTGCTGATATGATGGAACCTTTCTTTTTAATAATCACTTTATTCCATTTTCCATCACAATAGGATAGCCCGAGCCTTAGATCCACTTGTGTGAAGGAAAGACTGGTATTTAACCGGAAGCTCAATATTCCACTCTTCAGTTCCATCTGTATTTCACATTAAAAAAGAAAATAGGTATATAAAAAGACTGCAGAATGGCAGTTTGGGAGAGAGCAGAAGGTCAATTTCTTGAAGAAAAGCAACAAATTTCCCTGAAAGCACTCTATAAAAATGTTCCACTTTATTCTAAGCAGGACTGGAGTAACATATAATGGAGTACTTTGCAACCTTATAATTGACATGAAGAATGTTGTATTGAGTCAAACAAATTCATACCCAGTAATGATTATACAGTGTGATACAACATAATGTAGGCAAATCTTTATTTATTTTTTTGTGTGCAACACAGGTAAAAGATTAAACCCTGGCATAAGTGACTGAATGGCTGAAGAGAATAGTTTGAACTATGACTCTATTTTTACTTGAGTTTTTAGAAAATGAGAAAATACTACTTTGTATATCAATTTAATTTGGGGGAAAATATGACAAGACAATAAGAAAATGAAATGTCAAGCCTGATTAAGCTTATTTTAACTGGTTGGTGAACTCAATTCAAATTCGTAAGATGGATTTTGATTCAATATTTCAGTTTTATTATTCTAAATCTCTAACTAACATAATTGCTTCTATGTGTATTCTTTTAGATTAAGGTGTCATTTTCTAATACGAATATATTTCACCCAAATTTTCATGGTAAAGGAAATGCCTCCATATGTTTCCCTTCAAAATGTTACATGACAATTATTTTATCTACTATGTTTTTGTTAGAACTCAAAGCAGCAAAAATAGGATACTTAAAAATTTGAGATCATGTCAAATGAAATTAAGTAATTCCAGATAAAAATTATTACTTTTTCTATGTAAATATCATTTTTTGTGAAGTACATTGGATAAGCAGTCATGTATCTATTCATTCAATAAATATTGAGTCCCCCACTATGTTCCATGAATCTGCTACTGTAAGATAAAAACTGTTCCCAAGAATCACACCATCCAACAGCAGAGGCAAATATCTGGGGTAATACCATAACCAAGAGAATAATTGGGTGCAATAGCAACAAAGAAAGGATATATATTTTATTCCCTCAGAACTGGGAAAGGCTGAAATTATGACTTTTAGAAGTATGTAAGGTTCATGGAGAATCCTTCAACACAGGGAGATGAAGACATTCAGCGGCATGGGGACATGTATGAACTAATTAGGTTTAGATAAAAAGACTAAATTAAGTAAGAGGGGATACATATGGTGGGGGGAGTTAGAAGGAGTCCCACTAGGTATGTGGAAGCAAGGTTTTGGAGGATTTTGAGTGATACAGAAAACATACATCTTTCTCTTGTCTGTCTGACACCAAAGACTATATTCTTTCCACTATTATCTTGTGCTGAAAGTTTACCCTACCAGTCCTAGGAAGTTCATACTGGAAACGAAAGCTGCACTGGAACTGGAGAAACCTATTAGAGAATCACTATGGTTGTGAGAAAAATTATGAGAACCATTGAAATTACAGATAACAATGGTGAAGACAGTGAAAACGCAGACAAAAGGTATTTTTAAAAGCAACTCAGCTTGTAAAACCTCAGCAGGACCTGGCAAATAGCTGAATGCGTTAGATGAATGAAAAGGAAGTCAAGGATACCCATGCTCTTTCTTGCTTGGATGTGTTTTACCACCATCACAATATGGAAAGCATTAGGGAAGAAAGACAATATTATCATTGTCAATGAAGAATAAGGTCAATTTTAAATATACTGAGTTTGAGATGTCTACAAAACATCCAGAAGAAACTTTTTTTGAGGCAGTCAAACATAAAGATAGGCCAGTAAAATAGAAAAGGTTAATGAGAAGATAAATAAGATTATCTAGTTAGTGTAAAAGCAGTGAAAAAGTGAGAGAGTATAGAGTCCTCAGCCAGACCAACGTTTTAAGAGGAAGGTAGAGTAGATGTAATTCCTTAAGTTGACAATGATCTTCTTGGAGAAACCATAAGGATTTAATGAAAATCAAGAGCAACTAGTATTTTGGAAAATCAGCAGGGAAGAATATTTTAAGAAAAAAAAGATGATAAGGGAAGATCAAATAAGATAAGGACTGAAAAATGATCTATTAGACTAGAAAGTGCAGGGATCACTGGCAACATTAGAAAGTTCTGCAGTGGAATGTGGTAGGAGTGGGAATCATAATGTATAGTAGTTTTGAGGACTGAAGTATGATAACATAAAAGGGGAAATAACCAGAGTAATTACTTTCAATGCAATGGACTATGAAAGGAAGGGAAGTACAAAGGAAGAATTTTCAAAGTCAAAAGGAAAAAAAATTAAAATAAATGAAGCTCAACCATTTTAGATGTTGAGGGAGAAGAGCCAATGGAGAAGGAACACTGGAACTCACAAAATGGGGGAAATTTGTAGCACAAGCTCTTGCAGGAGATTGGATAGAATCTAGAGTAAAGATAGAAATACTAATTTTGGTTGGAAGAATGGTAATTATGTATTTGTTCTCCTGAGTCAGGAGAGAGTGAAACCAGACTTGGCTCATAAATAAAAGCTGTAGGTGGAGAGTTTGGAAGGTGAGGAGATTGTTCCTTTCCATTCTAACAATGAGACTATCTGAAGACCTTCAGGTTGTGGTGTTTTCCAGTCCTGACATTCTTTTTCTTTCATGTTCCACATCTAATCTAGGCACAAATCCTGTAAACAAGAAATACTGTTGAATGAAGGACTCAGAAACCTCAAAATTCCATGTGTTACTAGTCTTCATACTTTTATTGGTTCTCCTATGATGGTCAGTAAACTGGCTGTTGAAACTGAAAAAGCTAGGGAGCTAGACTGGTTGACCCAGAGTTGTGAAATTGAAGATACAAGTTGAGGGTGTTGACACAAAAGTGGTTGAAAAGCTGTATTATCGTGTCTGAGGTAGGGAGGAAGTAAGTTAAACAGAAAGTGGTCTGATAACCAATGGTCTCAATGTCTTAGTGAACTCGGTAAGAGAGAATGAAAGCTGAAAGTTTATGAGGTTGTATTTTGAGATTTAAGATTTTAGCAGTGAAAACTTTCTGAGTCAATCAAGCTCCAGAGGATAGCCATGTATACTGAAGCTACTTAGGATCACAGGAAGAATTCTTTCTGAGAGATAATCTGGGAGAAGCCTACATCCTCAGATATGGAAGAGTAGAAGGTAGGGAATGTCTGCCTCCCTTACAGCTATGTTGGAAGTGTGAAAAGAAAGTCTAACACATAGCAGACACTCAATATATGTTTGTTTAAGTGTTTTGATTCTTTAAGATTTATTTCATTAAAGCCTAAAGTTAACATTATTATTCAATATGGTGGAAATGTATTATATTCCCGAGTCAACGAATGAAGGAAGATGGAAGGTTGGAGAGGGCTGCAGCAGGATGTGTGACCCTCCAATAGTGGCAAGTGGTCCTAAAGAGGAAAGGCCAAATGAAAATATCTTTGCATCCTCCCCAGAATTTATGTACTTATAGATGATTAAAGAATGCTTAGTGAGGGTCACCCCAACATGAACTCGTTTACAGGGTCACTCATTCATTCATCCAACAATCTTTATCAAACACTTAACAGGTGCAAGAGGTAGGCCCTGAAGATAGAGCCATAAAGAAGACAGCCAAAAGCCCCGTGTTCAGAGAGATTACATTTCAGTAAGGGAGGCCAACAGTAAATAGGAAGACAAATAAATACTTTAAATAAGCTGAAATTTTAATAAATACTGTGAAGGGATATGTTTCTACTTACCTGGTCAGCAAAATTGACAGTATATAATCTAGGAATGTACAAAATCAATGAACTGAAAATAACTTAGAATCATAAAATCACCAAGACATGTGTTTTATTACCTATTTGCCTGGATATGAGCAATGAAGTCAAGATGTTCATGATTTTCCCTTGATTCTATGCAAGTTCTTTAATAAAATAACTTTCTAAAAATTAATATTTTAATCACATACTTATTTTTGACAACGATATCTGTCTGATTAAAGCAAGTAAAAGAAATTACACTTGCCCACTATATTTAGAGAAATGTATAAAAATGTTCATAGCAACTTTGTTTGCCATAGCAAAAACATGGAAACAACCAATATGTCATTGACAGAAGAAGTGATAAATAACACAACTATGAAAATGTATACCTATATGGAGAACATGAGTGACTCAAAAATAATGTCAAGTGCAAAAAGACAATTGCCTAAAGGTAGAACATGATGCAACTTTTATGAATGTCAAAAACAAGAATTTTTAGGCATTCATACATGGTGTTCAGACCATAACTACATTAAAAGGGATAATAAACACAAAATTCTGATTATATATTAGCTCTAGAGAGAGATAGGGAAATGGGATAGGAAAGACCCCATAAGTGATTTTTTAGTTCTTGGGTTGGGTGGTAGGTTCATGAGTATTCACTGTACTTTTATACCTTATATTATGTGTGTGTGTGTGCATGTGTGTGTGTGTGTGTGTGTAATATGAAATATATTTATTATAGGGGCACCTGGGGGGCTCAGTCAGTTAAGCATCTGACTCTTGGTTTGGGCTCAGGTAATGATCTCATGGGTCCTGAGATCGAGCCCTGTCTAGGGCTCCATGCTTAGCCGGAAGTTTGTTTGAAAATTCTCTCCCTCTGCCTCTTCTCCCACTTGTGCACACACACTCTCTCTCTAAAATACATAAATCTTTAAATATATATATATTTATTATATATAGTTTTTTGACACTATTATGTCAAAAAATAATGAAGGAAATAACTTTTTTTTAATATTGGGAAACTAAATGGTATTTTCTGAATTCCTCATAACTACTCTTTTTTGCTAAAATTCAATTTTCACAGGAATAACGGTCATTTTCAAACATCATGATCCTAAAGCACAAAATGTTTCACAGGACTCCAAAACTAAAGATGACTTAGGGAAGAAAATGAAAACAAAAGAGAATTTCAAAAGAAATCCCAATTTAGCATATTATAAACACATGGCTTATTGATTTTAAAGTTATATCTGATATTTTCAAGTAAATTTAACTAAATAAATGAACATACAGCAAGAAAATCAGGTCCATATTTGTTGTAAATGAAAAGAAGCAATCCATTCAATTGGTCAGTTCTGAACTTAAAGGAAATCTCAAAATCCATTCCACCATGAAACACATATGGATGAAGTTCCAGGAACCCTTTAAAGAAAGGAATATGTACATATCAGCATGTGCAAAGCATAACCACCAGCACTGTGAAGGTGGTACAAAGACTAGGACATATACTGTCATCAAGTATATCTCTGCAAAAAAAATGCAAATCGATGTTAAGAAATCCCTCTTGTAATTGTACAGAAGTGGCAGAGTGAACTTGATATACATTTTAAGAGGAAGCAATTTACTCTCTAAATCATGGATATGATTAAGACTATTACTGTTTTCTATCAGTATTCACAATAAGAAATTGCACTGACTAAGAGAAATTCAGAGTAATGACAGTGTTGAGAAAAGAGCAATGGAAAAGTGCACAGAGCAGGATATTATTTAGCTTTCTATTTGGAAGGTAGTTTAAGCAACTTAATAAGTAACCAGCTTTGTTATAAATGTAGGAGGCAGCGGTGGGCTTGCATTTGAAGTACTATCCACCAAGCCACCATACTTCCTACCACCCCTTCATGCTGGGTGCCTGCCAGGCAGGGTGTCTGCCAGGGACACTGCCCCTCGTCTATGCGGCAGCCTTCAGAACAATGGAAGTAATGGTGGTGTCATCTTCCAGATCTCCCTTAATGGCCTACTCATCCCATTACATAGCTGAAATTTTAGTTCTGAGAATAGTATCTGTATAATTGGATAAATAGATATTTGTGGATTAACCTGGTAAATAAAATGCTCTTGAAACATCTTTCTAAGTAAAACTACATTCTAAGTAAAACAATTGACTTACCAAAAGATATTTTTGACACTACCATATGCGAACTGCTGGGCTAACAGAGATCTGACACATGAACATATGAGCCTTACAACTTCTATTACATATGCAAGACTTTGAAATATATTTATGTATATCATGGCTTAACTAGGTATTTCTGTGATACTAGGTTTATGTGAGGTCAAAGTAATTGGAGAAGGTAGATTAAATTTTGCAAAGGATAGAACATACACGCTAAGCAACCACTGGTGTCTATTTTAGAAGCTTACCTGTTCCTAGGAACTGGGCTCCGTCTTGTAATGAAGTGGGGCATCCCTCCCAGCTGTTATACACATTGATTTGTTCTTCAGCACTCTGCCAAACCAGAGGCTCCCAAATAGCAAAGGGGTTATACTTCTTCATAAAATACATATCCTTGACACAGCCCACAAAACCCTTTTGGATTATGTCTGTAGGAGTTGGTAGATATCAAGAAATATGTACTTTGAAAAAAATTTTTCAAGCAATTAATTTTATGTGCCAATAAAATAAAAGAAATAGGCAATAGCTCTCACTACCTATTTACTGCAAACCTCCTAATGATTCACATGAACGCCACGCCATCACCTATCCTAGGTGGTAACAATTATAATGTTTAGCCCCGGTTTAGACCCATCATATCTGCAGAAACAGATGTTTATGCAAAAACTGGTTTTATAGTAGTAGCCAGAATATTGCCTCCTGAACTAATGAGATTTCATCTGCCACTAGTCTTAAAAATAAAAGTGTTATAACAAGTTTTAAAAGATTTGAATGAAGTGTTTCTATTAAATCTATAGTTTGTAGTTTAGTTTCTTCATCATGATGAACCAGTCTGTTATACAAGTAAGTCAATAATTTGATTTCATATGTAGGAAATAATGTAATGTTGACCTTAATTTTAGGACACCCTAGACCAGGTGGGGTTTATGAAAATAGCAAACAGGTGGTAACAGGGGGTTGGGAAAGAAAGAAAGTGAGCAAATGAGAGAATTAGAGAAAGAGAAACACTTCATACAGCAATGTCCCTATTGACCAATGCAAAGCTTAGTTCTCAGCTTTGGAGGGTATGACTTGATTCTTGGAAAGGTATTCACCAGCAATCAAAGTTCTACAAAGTCACTTTATATGCACAATGTCAGATTATTTATTTATAATGAAGATATGTCCTCTATAGGAAGAGTACTTGGTATCAGGGTATACTTTCCTTCTGGTGCATGGATGTACCATAGCCAAGAAGTGTACTTGATGGATAAGGAACAAAGACAAAGGCTCGAAAGCGTGCTCCCTCTCTCTCTCTCTCTCTCTCTCTCTCTCTCTCTCTCTCGTGTGTGTGTGTGTGTGTGTGTGTGCGTGTGTGTGTGTGTGCGTGTGTGTGAATGTTTTTAAGGGACTTCTCTACCAATCTAAAGTAGTCCAGTAAAAACCCTCTCTACTCTAGAGAGATTTCTAAGGAGATAACTATATTCAGTCTTGGGTATTTAAATATATCCCTCTCCAAATTTCACTGAAAACATTTTATTCCTTTTGATCTTCATCATGATTCCCTGAAGACCACCACACTTGCACAATTTATACTTATCTAGGTTCTAGCTGATTTGTAATATTTATGTAGTTACATTTTACTTCCTGGGAGAGACTGGGAAGACACCTATGCCCTTCAATGAGAACATGGGAAAACAACCCTAAAATCTTAGCAATGCATTTGGAAAGGTGATTTTTTTTTTTTTTTTGCCTAAGGTTAATTTCATCCATGTTAGTTTTTCTTGATTTCATTTTGAATCAGTTTTTGTTCTCTCATTCTAAAAATATAGGAATTATTTTGTCTCTGTCTCAATTACAGTACTTACAGCATTTGCTCAGCATCATATGCCCCCTATTGTGGCAAAGACCACTTTTTTTCATCTATGGACATCTAGGGACTAGTTTAGTGCCGATCACATGCTCAATACTCAGGAATGTCCTTTACCCTATTTAGAGTATAAATCAAGCCCACAGTTTTCCATTTCTGTGTTGCATCAGTTTAAAATCTTAGAAAAACTGATACATAATCCTAAAATAAGATACTTTTGAGTGAAATTAGTATCATTCATTTTAGCAAAAATTTAATAAACTCTTTTTATATAGCAAAGGCTGGCAACAAGAATTTAAATGCAAGTAATACACAGTTCCTTTAGAAAAGAAGACACCTTAAGTAATTTTTTTGGCATATTGATATAGGAAATACAGCATGAGATAGAATATAATACTATTATTCATACTTTAAAATAATATATTCATACTTGATTGTGTTGTAAATTTTGGTGACAACATATAAATCCTATACCTTCAGCAAACTTACCAGGATCCTTCCTGAGGATGGTATAATCCTGTGGAAGCCCTCCCACAAACACTCCCGTGTTCCCTCCAATAATAGTGCTCCCATTCGGGGTGGCAGAAGAACCTATGGAAAAGGAGATGAGAATTCCAACTTCACCAGGATAATCTGGGTTCTACTAATTTAACAAATGATTAAACCCTCACTGGGCTTCGGGACACCACTCTTTCTTGGTTCTCCTCTTTGTTACCTTTCTTCAACAGTTCTTCCTCATTGTCCTGACATCTTGATGTTCGAAGGACCAGGCCTCCTCCCCTCTCAGATCTCTCTTTCTCCACGTGCACAGATATCCTAACTTCTCTAGAAGGATGACCTAGATGGCTGGGCACCTATGCGAACAACCAGGCCAAAGACCAGAACAGGCCCGGGTCCCTGGCTATGTTGTGTAACAATGCAAATCTCTTGTTAAGATTTCTGTATAATTCCATCCTTTCTTGGGAGTCGGGGGATTTTCTTTTTTCTTTTTTTTTCTCAGAACCCAAACCACTCTAATTAGCCCTACTTATATCTGGTGCATTGGTGTTAAATGCCATCCTTAGCTGACAATTCCCAGTGTATATCCTTAGTCTGGAAATCTTCCCTGAACTAAGAGTTGTATCCAGAAAACTACCTGATATATCCACTTGGATGCCTTACAGATGTTCACACTGAACATCTCTCTCCATGTCAGCTTCTCCCATGATTCTGTCAACCTCAGTTATGGCAGCTACATTCTTCCAGTTGCCCAGGTCCTAAACTTATCAGTCATGGTCTACATTAGGGATTAACAAACTCCTTCTGTAAAGGGCCAGGTAGTATACATTTTAGGCTTTGTAGACCATGCAGCTTCAAATGGCTACAGACAATACATAACAAATGGGTACAGTTGTGCTCCAATAAAACTTTATCAAAACAGTGATGAGCTGGATATGGCCCATAAGTAATTTGCCAACCCCCGCTCCACTTGAATCAAATCCTTTTAATTTAACATTTATAATATACCCAGATTTCTCATTTTATCGACAATTTTACTTCCCTGGTTCAAGAAACCATTTTTTCTTGCCTGAATTATTTTATAATTATTACAGAAGTTTATTAACTGCTCTACATGTTTCCACCCTTCTTGCCCTTACAACTCATTTCCAAAGAGCAGCCAGAGTGTTCCTTTTAAAGAGAGAAGTCAGATCATGTCACTCCTTTCTCAAAATTCTCCAATGGGTTCCCTTTTTCCAAGCAAAAGCCCACAAGGCCCTACGTAAAACAGCCCTAAAAGCCTCTAATTTCAGCCTATTATTAGTCCCTTCACCCACTCTTCCCCACACTGGCCTCCTTGTTGGTCCCTGACATGCCATATATATGTTCCCACCTCAGGGCCCTGGCACCAACTATTCCCTTGGCTTGAAACATTCCTCTGGTTATTCTCCTGGCTTACCCACTTATTTTCTTTAGGTCTCTGTTCAAATGTCAACTTATCAAAGGGGCCTTTTCTAACAGTTCTTTATGAAATCAAAACATTCTCTCCCCAATACATGCGCACACACGCACACACACACACACACACACACACTTTCTTTCTTCCCCTGCTTTATTATTTTCAGTATATACCACTACCTGATACTTGTTCATTATTTATTTATTCTGTCTCCTGCCCCTCTCCCACCTAAAATGTAAATTTTGCTCTTTGTATCCAGAGTTTCTAGAGCAATACCTGGCATACAGTAGGTGCTCACTATAATTCCATATTTCCTGAGTATATTAATAAAAGCCTGCATTATCATGCAGGTACTGCAACTGTTTTAAAATTATATAAGGACAGTAGATAGTGTAGAATGGAAAGAATACTAAACTTTGAACTATGGACAGGATAAGCGTCCCAAGAACTCTTTCTACAAACTGTGTAAATTGGGAAAAGTTATTTACCTTTCCTGAGACCCAGTTTCATCATTTCTAAAATGCATATAATAACTGCTTTCCTTTGTTTGTCTTCTGCAGGTCAAAAATAACATGAGAGAACATCAGTAAAAGCCCTTACAAATTACAAAAGACAAAATTACTACTGATGACTCTGCTGTTATTCTTGCTTTACTGTAACTGTGTATAATGAGAAAATGGTTGTCAGAATTCATCATTTTAATCAAAAACTAATGATGTAATGTATGGTGATAAACATAATAAAAAAATAATACATCATTTTAGGAGCACCGCAAAGGCAAATCCAACAGTAATTCAGATGAAATGGGGAGAAGATAAAGGTGAAAGGGAAGATGTAGAAATATAAACAACAGAAAAGTATGGCAACGTTAGCGTATTGATAGAACTATTTATATATATCAAATTCTTACCTGTATACTGCCCATCGAGTGTGATTTGGCCAAAAGCCTGATGCCTAATAGCTATTATTTCATGCCATTTGTCATCACTATATTGTTTCCCACCATCATTAGTTGGAGTAACTTCCATTGAAGACCCCTTAAGGGAATGAATGAATGAAAGAAAGAAAGAATGAATGAATGAATATATATGTTTGTAAACTCATATGCATATAATTCTATATTTGCTAAAAACCAATTTATAAATTTTGACATGATCATGATGGAAGCATGCATACTTTTCAAACCGAACTCAAAATTAAAGTTGATGCCTAACATCATTCAGGCTTTTCTGTGATGTCCTTCTGCAAACACCATAGTGCTCAAACCTGAAAAGAACTTCTCTTTGGAATAAAAAAAATCTCTTACAAGCAGACTTGCATTTTGTGCACTTATATAAAAGGTAATGAATTTTCTATTCTAAAATTTTAGCTCTTAAAATTTTGGCAGAAATATGAAATAAGAATTTAAAATTAATAATATACCATTGAATCCAGATTGTTCTAAAGATAGAGAAATATCTGGCAACTTAGTTTCCTTTACCTTCACTACACTGCTAATGAGTAGAAGGAATGAGACTCATATTAAAAATTAGCCAGTTATTAATACATTAACCATAAGTATTGCAGTTAAACTTTGTACTCAATGCTCTGTAGTCTAAAGTCTAGCATTTATACTTGTATCTGAGGTCATTGTATCATAGTTAAAAATGAGTTCCTAAGCGGGTAAGAGTAGGAAATGGCAGATATCAAGAACAGAAATCAGCAGAAAGGAGGTGAAGATAAGGAAACAGAGAAAGAGAAGTAGAAGAGAAACCTTCCATCTGAGTACTTTCTAGCCAAGTGAACACTTTTTCAGCATATCATGTTCAGCACAATGTTATCCTTTTTTTAGTGTTAGCAAATAAGAGTAAATAGAAGATATTTCAATTTTGTCACCATCATCAGTTACTACTACTATTACTATTAAAAAACCATCAGAAAATTACTCCACCACCTCACACCAGTCAGAATGGCTAAAATTAACAAGTCAGGAGATGACAGATGTTGGCGGGCATGTGGAGAAAGGGGAACCCTCCTACACTGTTGGTGGGAATGCAAGCTGGTGCAACCCCTCCGGAAAACAGTATGGAGGTTCCTCAAACAGTTGAAAATAGAGCTACCATACGATTCAGCAATTGCACTACTGGGTATTTACCCCAAAGATACAAATGTAGGGATCCGAAGGGGTACGTGCACCCTGATGTTTATAGCAACAATGTCCATAATAGCCAAACTGTGGAAAGAGCCAAGATGTCCATCAACAGATGAATGGATAAAGAAGATGTGGTACACACACACACACACACACACACACACACACACACACACACACACACACTGGAATATTATGCAGCCATCAAAAGGAATGAGATCTTGCCATTTGCAATGACGTGGATGGAACTGGAGGGTATTATGCTGAGCGAAATAAGTCAATCAGAGAAAGACATGTATTATATGACCTCACTGATATGAGGAATTCTTAATCTCAGGGAACAAACTGAGGGTTGCTGGAGTGGGGGGAGGTGGGAGGGATGGGGCGGCTGGGTGATAGACATTGGGGAGGGTATGTGCTATGGTGAGCGCTGTGAATTGTGCAAGACTGTTGAATCACAGATCTGTACTTCTGAAACAAATAATGCAATATATGTTAAGAAAAAAGAAAAAGAAGAAGATAGCAGGAGAGGAAGAATGAAGGGGAGTAAGTCAGAGGGGGAGACGAACCAGGAGAGATGATGGACTCTGAAAAACAAACTGAGGGTTCTAGAGGGGAGGAGGTTAGGGGGATGGGTTAGCCTGGTGATGGGTATTAAAGAGGGCACATTCTGCATGGAGCACTGGGTGTTATGAACAAACAATGAATCATGGAACAGTACACCAAAACAAATGATGTAATATATGGTGATTAACATAACAATAAAAAATTAAAAAAAAAGAAAAAAAGAAGAAGATAGCAGGAGGGGAAGAATGAAAGGGGTAAATCGGAGGGGGAGACGAACCATGAGAGACGATGGACTCTGATAAACAAACTGAGGGTTCTAGAGGGGAGGGGGGGTGGGAGGATGGGTTAGCCTGGTGATGGGTATTGGGGAGGGCACGTTCTGCGTGGAGCACTGGGTGTTGTGCACAAACAATGAATCATGGAACCCTACATCCAAAACTAATGATGTAATGTATGGTGATTAACATAATAATAAAAAATTAAAAAAAAAAGAAAATTACTCCAAACCTTCTAAGTGAAAATAAATGTCTTTCTTAATAAAAGCTGATTTTCTTAGCAATAATTAACTTCAATCCAATAAAAATTTAAAAAAAAAACAAAATAAGATTGGGTAAAATATTATAAAATGTTTTTTTAATTAGTTGGAATGTTTCACCAAACTTCCATAATTTTGGAATAACGTTTTTCAAAAAGAGAAAAGTGATAATTACCTGATGTAATTGAAGATTTATATCACAAAAAGGGCAACATGCATCATATCATCTTAACTAAAACATTTCTGTTTATTTTTCCCTAAAATAGCTTCAGTGATATAACATGGCCATTCTACACATTTAATTGGCTCCTGTCAGGCCTCATACAGAGCATGACAACATGTATGACATACAGAAATTCATATTATCAAAAAACAGCTTTTAATTTCCCATGAGGATGGGTGAGTTGCTTCTCATGTGGACAATATCCCCACTTTTATAGACAACTTGATCAGCTAGAAGGATGACCATTTGGTAAATCCATTTTCTAGTCCTTGAATTTTTGTAGGTGGACTTTCTTTATATCTCTTTCCTCTACATACTCTTTTATTTTCTTCAACCCTATTTCAACATTTTAATATTTTACAAACACACATTTCATTATCATAGTTTAATAATTAAAACCAGAACTGGTGTCGTGCCCAATTAATGTGCCCTGGTAGCATGCCCATTAGTTTTTCCATTAGTGAATTCAACAATACTAATGGGATTACTAGCATTGGATGCTAATTGGGCGTGACATAAGAAACTGGCTTACTTCTTAGCATACCCTTGCTAATGATGAAATTAATGAGCATTTTATTAAATGCTGTCTCATCAAAGTGTACTTAGTTAGCGTTAAAATTGTTACAAACGATGCTGCATTCTAAAGATCAGGTGTCTGAGTAAGTGGTTCTTCATATTATGTTTGGCAACAATTTGAAGCATTAATAGTTCTCTACATCAGAAATCACATTTATTGGAGACAAATTCAAGTATGTAACATAGAGCCTCAGGATGCCAAATTTGCTTTGTACTTGGAAGAACTTAGCATATTATTCTTTGATGATCATTGGAAAATTATGTTCCCCCACCAATATTAAGAGAATAATTCTGTGATCAATTCTAGTGTTATAGCACACAGTTTGTTCTTTCCATTTGGAAAACACCACACATGTTAAATAAATGTCATTCAGAATTGTTTGAAAGCTTTCACTTTCTCAGCTCCCTTCTAAGTGAAATCAGAATGTAATATGAGTTTCTTCTCAATGTCACTGAACATAAAACATTTCAATGACAGCCCCAAGTCATTATTGGTCAATAACATATCATCTGACCAAGTGTATCCAAATTGGAATTAATCAAATAAAGAATGGGAGATGATAGCTAATTGTTAGCTAACAAAACAAATTGTAACCTAACAAAAAAATACAGCAGTTAAGAATCAGAGGAACTTTTTTTTACCGTGACTCTTAACAACTTTTAAATATTGTGAAGAATCTTTCTCCCTTCCCCGAATACTTATTCACAGAATGCATTCGATCATTGAAAGGGAAACCAAATAAGTTTTTTACACCTATAGCCTTTATGTAGGATTACGTTGTTATGTAAGGAATTCATTACTTTATTCACATATTTTAAAAAACGTACATGAAGACTTCAAGTTATTTTAAGCAATGTGCTAGACGGTAGTGACTTTAAATTCCTATAAAATGCTCTTTTCACAATTCAAATTTAACTATTTTGAATGGATTTGGGACAGTAATTTAAAAATAATCATCAGTAAAAGTCAGAGTTTCTAACAAACTGAGAAATTAAATAAGAACTAAATTATTAAATAATCATTAAAGAGCTGGAAATTTTAGCCTAGAAAATGGGTAATTTTATATTTTACCAATTTTTATTTGAGTATATTTTACCAATAGTTATTGAGTCAGTCAGTGAGTCAATCTGTCAAGAGACATTTATTTACTGAGCATCTACTATATTCCAAGGACTTAGCCTCAAGGATCTGTTTCAGGACAAAACGGACAGACTTTGCCCTCACTGGATTGTACAGTCTGATAAGAAAGACACATTAAGCAAATAACTGCTTGTCTGATGAGTACAATAAGGTGTTCATTAGATAATCATATCTCATTCGAAGATAGAGGAAAGAAAACTGGCTTACAGTGGTACCTAAAGTATTCAATATATAAATACTTTGCATATCAATGGGAAGCAAATAAAACTTCTAACTTCCTTAAATGTGAGATACCTCTAACTTTCTCCAGGTAGCTGTATTCATATTCCTACTTAAAAGGAGAAAAAACAATGGAAAAATACTCAAAATTTTCTCTATTCGTGTTTCAACAATTTTTTGTCTGAAAATATGTAGAGACTTCATTAAAAAGTGAACAGATATGTCCAGTTCACCTGCACTGGAGTATAAATTCCTTAGTGGTGGGGAAGGACACAGTCTCCGCTAGCTTGAGTTCACTATTTCATACAGAGATAGCATCATGTCCTAAGACCACTTAGTATAATATATCTGATTACCCGTTCTCAAGTACATCCTGAAGTAATCTTGCTCAACTAATACCTTAATTTTCTTTTGAATTAATTCATTGCCACTTTCCTAAAAATGCAGGTAACTTTTGCCTTGTGGAGAGATACTTTTATTCCATATTCCATATATTCCATATATTGGCTATAACAATTCGATTCATACTTGTCTGGCACCTACCAACTTTTTATACAGGTTAGGATCTGGGTATAGAGGGTAGGGACAGAGCAGCTGGAGAAGTTAATGACAGTGATGAGGGCTCTAAGTAAGTATCTGATGGAGAAGGGAAAGGGACAGAAATGATTGGCAATGTCCCGTGAATGCTTCCCTGAACTCCGCTATCATGTCTTACACAGGACTGTCAATCTGATCACTGAAAAGGAGATGAAAAAGATGAGTCTGAGAGTTTTCTGGCAGCCATTCTCAGGATCATAACAACAATACTGTGGCTGAGCGGAGTTAACCCCTTTACCTTCCTATTCTGTAGAAGTTTAGGATACCACATTCTTCACAAAGGGAAACAACACTGCCCAAAGAGATGACAGTCATGCTTCAGATCTGGGGAAATCATTTTTGGGTTACTTCTGCAAAGACTTTGCCCCATGTTTGGGGTGTGTGTGTGTGTGTGTGTGTGTGTGTGTGTGTGTGTGTGTGTATGTACGGTACTCAAAATAGGTGATGAACAAGCCAGTGTGTGGTTGCAGATGGAGCTCTGGGATGTGCATAGTCATCTAGAATCACACAGACACTGGGATGGACATTTATGATGGGCATGACCAACTGTAAGTGCGAGTTAATGTGAAGTCACCATAGGACATTCCTCTGGGTCCTGTTCCTTCCCTGCCCTGTCCAACTCAAGCAAAGATTCTGTACTCCAATTGTGGGACAGGGAGGCCCAGATGAGTGGATGGCTGGAGTGAATGGCATTTTGTTCATTTCTCATTACTGTGTTCCCAGCACATAACAGCATAGCATGGCGCCTGGAGTACAATAGCTGTTTAACAAAACTGCATTGAATGCAGTAAACTAAATCCAGTGCCAGTTCAATCACTAAATTACTGTGTGACCCTAGTTAGACCACTTCATCTAAAGCAGGGATGAAAACAATACTACCTCAAGTGGCTACTTCAAGAATGAAGTAAGATAATTAATGTGAACCCACTTTGTATACTTTAAAAGCTCCATGAATAAATGGTTATACAATTAAGGTTTTTCTCCATCTGGCTTCTTCTCAATTATTCCCAGATATTAACAGGTTGAGGGAGAAAAAGCAGAGGCAGATTTTTCTTTCCCATTGACATTCTTCCATTTTACTGTACTGTTTCCTTTCTTTTCAGGATTTTTGTTGATTTTGACCATCTAGCAGTTAGTCTCTCTTTTCACCTTGTTAATTTGCATGTTCGTGGAATATTTTCATTCTATCGATAATTAATGTCTGTTTCACAGCATTTAAAACAAAACATTTTGGCCTATTTATTTTATGAAAATAAGACACCAATGTGATCCATTCCCCTACTGCCTTCTCCACTAAGTTGAAACCTTTAGAAACTTTTAAATCACTTATCTTTCCCTCTCCTTCAAATTTTAGCAATTTTAGCACCAAACAATTATTACAGGTTGCTTTGTCTGTCTTGCCTTTGCCATATGTCTCCTCTATTTCAAAGATTCTTTGCCAGCATAAAACACATTTCTAGTCACACTGCCATTAAATATTTAAGTTGAATTTAATATTGCCAGTTTTAATATTCACCACTGATTTTCCTCTTCATATTTCAGACTTTTCTTTTTCTCCTTTTGGTTAGAAGGCTTGATGAAATATTTCCTTCCTTATGGTACATGGATAGTATTTTATCTGAGTCTCTGGATATTAACAAGCATTATTCTTTCATGTTGACAAAGCAGTATAGTATCAGAGTTAAAATCATGGTCTTTGGAGGGGGAATGCCTGGGTTTCAATCCTGACTTCATCACTAATTAGCTGGATGACTTTGGGGAAATTAATTTTACTGTGGCTCTGATTTTTATTTTTTTACTTGTAAAGTGGGAATAGTAAGAGTATCTACTTCATAGAGTTGTTGTGGTATTTAAATGAGTTGTGTGTGTGTGTGTGTGTGTGTGTGTGTGTGTGTGTGTGTGTGCTTTACATTTACAGGTGAACACTTAGAATCATGCCTGGCATATAGAGGTCCTACAGAAGTGTAAGTTTTGCTTAACCTTGACTAGAACTTCATGAGTCCTTTCAATAAATTTATAATCAATTAAGGATATTCTGTCCTACTTTATATTTCATTATTTTTTTCTCATCTTTTTTATCCTTTGTATTGTACCTGTGTTTTTTTGTTCTCCTTCTGAATTTCTTCTTAATAATGTTAGTGGTCTCCATCTTTTTTATCTTTTTATATTTTTGTTATGTACTTTGACCAGCTAATCTGAGGCTCAACGGTGTCTCTCTCGTAATTCATCTACTTAAAGTTTTCAAGTGATAAATAATATTTTCAATTCTGTCACTGAATCAACTTCAATGTGCTGGTTGATTTTTTCCCCATTGCCATCTGCCTGGCCTTCTGAGACAGCTGGTTCTTCTCCCATTCTTTCTGGCTGCTGGATCTGCTTACGTGTGATGTTATTTCTTCTTTGCTTACTCACTGCCCACCTATTGGTACCCCTTAAGAAACTGCAATTCTACAGGACACCCAGAAGTCCACGCCTGAGTACCTACCAAGTATTGGCCTTGCAGTTATCAGGCCCCCGTCGAAACACCAGGTATAAATCTTTCTTCCTTGGTCTTTCCAGTGCCAACTCATGGCTCTTCCAGCTTCCTGAAACAGGAAGAACCTAGCTGGCCTCTTGAGGTCCCCTGCAAGGAGCCTGCCATGACGCTCAGATACCCTGAGTCCACCAGGCCCTGCCTCTCCTCTCCAAGGTGTGTGGGTGTCCAGGGTGTATTAAGTGCTGATTCTTACCCAGAGCTCTTGGCCCATGGTTTAACTACAGAGAGGAAAAGTCACGCTGGCTTCACAGTATAAGGTAAAACATTGACTTGGCAGGCACAACTTATGGTTTAGATCAGCAGTTTTAAGTTGAAACCCTGAGGAAATCGAAAGTAAAACATCTTTTACAAAGTCTTACTCATTCCACAATTATTCAATGGCCTAGTACAGTACCTACTGTCAAATTCTTACCAATATTTGTTTAACTAAAGTGAAGACAACTATTCAATGATTTTTCCATTGCCCTTGGGAAAAATTTAAAACTTCACATTTGCTTACAAAGCACTAAATGACTTGGTCTCTACCCAGCTTTTCAACCTCCCACTTTTCTCTTTGTTCTATCCCTCAGCCATATTACATTCATCCTGATGCATAGAATAAGTCATGTTCTTGTCTACCTTGGGCACTTAACATTTGCTGTTTGGTCTGCCTGGAAATTTTATTCCCAGTGCCTTCCTGATCTCTCATTAGTATCTTCCCTGTCCTGCCCCACTTCAAACACATATCTTCCTGTACAGACATGTGCTCTTGCTCTGACTTTTCCTCATTGTTTTGCATCTCAGTTAAATATCGCATTTTCAGAGAAGACTGACAACTCAGAAAAGAAAGACCCTTTATTTTATGCTCCCATAACACACAGCATCTTCTACTTCTCTTTCATAACATTCATGAATATTTTACATTAATCTTACCTAGATTGTTTCATAGGGGCATGGTGGCATTTAACTTTAAAACTATGGTAGTCTGTGATACCCAGCATTATAGTACCAGATAGGCACTTAAATATTTACTGGTAAACAAAGGAGGGAGGGAGGGAGGGAGGGAGGGAGGGAGGAAGAAAAAGAGAGTGAGAAAAACATAAAGAGAGAAGGAGCGAGAGAGAATGTGGAAGAATTAAAGAAAGACATAATTTTGCTTTCAAGGAAAATAAAAATAGATCTATTCAAATGTATTTAAAAGTTTTCATCTTCATTATAAGACAGCATATGGTTGTGAAGCCTGCAGATTCTCAGTCAGACTATGTGGTTTGAAAATGAGCTCTGCTATTTTAACTGTGGGCAAGTCATCAACACCTTTGTAAGTTTCATTGTCTTCATTGGTAAAGTGAGGCTAATAATAGTACTTAACCTCCAAGTTTTTGGTGAGGATTCAATGCGGAAATATAAGCACTTACCTCAGTACTTGGCACCTAGGACACTCTCAAAAATATCAAGTCTTATGATTACCCATTTACCTGAGGATCAAAAAGAAAACAAGGACGTCCATTCTTCAACTGAAGTGCAAAATACTCTTCCTGATTGCCAGGCGATGCGGCAAAGACAATCAAACCTTCAGGCACCCTTGTTCGAAAGCTGGCCTTAATGCCTGGTGAGACAAGTGCAATCAGCAAATCAATGCTGGGGTTTTGTTGATTCTTTCTGATAAACGTACATTTACTTTCATTATTATTTATGATGTAGTGAGTACAGTCAGGGAATTATACACAGCAGTGTACTGGGATGGTCCTCGCCATTTGGTTTTAAATATATCCTGTTATGAATGCCAACCTGTTCTTGGAAACTCAAGTCTGCACTCCCACTAATCAATATATAATGTACTTTCAATTTATGCAAAACTCATCAACATGAAAAGACATGTTGTCAACCCAAAATTGGATATTCAGAGTATTAATGTGAAAATATTATCAGAGCCATAAAAATAAATGGGTTTTTGACATGAATGAAAGGAACACAGGGGGCCTTGTTTAAAATACTTAGGAGGTTTAAAGAATCAATCTAGTAATAGAAGGTAAAAACTAGAAAGACCTGCTGTGAAGTGGCCCATAGAGCCAATTTTCTGAAACAGGATCCTGTAACCAAATGGTCTGCAGCTTTCAGAATTTCAGGGTCTTCCTCACCCTTCAGATCACCTACTGCCCTAGACACACAAGGCTCTTGTCTTACAGGAATTTCCCCAGCTCAGGAAGCAGGGGAAGCTTGTGATTGTCTCCTAAGATGTCTTCCCACTACCCCACATGATTTCAACACATGGTATCCCACTCACAGCACCTTTCCTTGTGTGTAACACATTTTGCTTAATGTATTGAAACTGGCAAAGAAGTTGAAGAGGTACAGTCTTTGTTCTCAAAGAATTCCCAGTTTAGTTGGAAATAAAAAAAATGTGTCTTAACAGACAAATTGTATGATGAGAATCAAGTAAGAGGTCAAGAACTTACTTGAGAATCAAAAACAACTCATGATCACAATATTAAATAATTAGTGAATACTGATTTGAGTAGTCATACGCTCAACCAGAACTATGGAGGTTTGAAGGTGAGAGAAGTCCCTTCAGGCTGGTCTGGCAACCAAAAGTCCTACATAAGTGGGGTTTTAATTTGAGTTCAACAGACTGCAACTACTGCAGGAACCATGTCTGACTCATCTTTCCACCCCTCAGTTCATTACATGGTATCTAGGTGCATTTACTGAATCCTTTGAGAGTCTGAAGGAGGAGAAGGCAGGGGAGAGGTGCGTCAGAGGTTAAGGGGGAAGTTTTAGCATAAGTGTGGAGGCAGGAAAGCAGAAGTCATTTCGTATCAAATTGTCCTTTTTTAAGTATGCATCAATGGAACATCAACATTTGTTGAACACTCCGCTACATAGTAAAGAAGAAAAACTGACAAGCCAGTGCCTGACCTTAAGTTCCAGTTGAGGAAAAAGACAAAACAAAAACCTATAATGAGGTGTGATAAGTGATAGAGAGATATATACAAGATATAATTTGATTCAAAGGGATTGAGGAAGGTTTCACCCAGAATATGAAGCTGGAGCTTGTTTTCTGAGAGTAGAAAAGACTTTGGATGAAACTCTACAAAGGGCTAGAGGTATGGAAATTATTAAGGAATGTTGGATGTATGGGCAGGAGTTAAGAGATGGATCTGGAGAGATGGGCAAGACCACATCTTGGCCTGTCTGCCATAGGTTATCCAGCCTGAGAAGTGTGAATAGAAGACAAAGATGGAAAGGCAGGTTGTGTGCTAAGTATCTTTAGAGTGAAATTTTTTAACACCAGCAAAGGCAAGCCTGGAATATGGACTTCAGACTTTCCAAAGAGTCAACTCAAATTTTTTCCTGGCCTTCTTAACTTCTGCATCTTTGGCTTCTAGATTTTATGCTTTGGGCCCTTTTGAACATACTTGTCCTACGCATTTGGATACTGCATTGCTTCACATTCTGATTCTCTTCCTCCTGGCTGCTAGGACATTATGTCCTTTTTGTTAAACTTGTACCTGGTCAATCCCAGCGTGTCTCTGACACCACAGAATAAAACTGTTCATCCCAACAAATCATTCTTAGGTATTCAAACTCATTTGAACCCCTGCTACTAGCTCATCTTTCCTAATAAATGGACTGAAAAGGTTGAGCTTCCCTATTAGAATTTATCCTGTAGACTAAAGGAAGGCATTAAACCTTGGGTGGAGAAAGGGAGTAAGAGGCTGAAAGTCAGGATTATGGCAACCAAACTAATGGGGGCATGTATAAAAGATACAGGTAATTTAGCCACAGAGGAACCAGTTAAGATATCACTGTGCTTCGGGGGAATAAGATGATAAAATTTTTAATTAAGAACAGACAAGTAACCAAATGGATTGAAAGAATAGACTCTGTATATTTCAGAAGAAACTCATTAAGACATGATGATATGAGGTGATGATGTGGGACAAAATGGTGAATTCTCTTCATCAATTACTAAGGGAAAAAGCATCGGAAAGAAATAGAAAGGTCAGGTAAAAGAAGAAAATATGGGGTTGAGGATATAAGTTCAGTTTGGGGCACAATGTGTTTACATTAATGATGCAAAAACAATCCATCATTAGGAAACAAGGAACTAAATCTTAGAAGAGAAGATGGAGCAAGAAAAATAAATTAGTGATCACCTGTCAAGAATCCATGTCTCTTTGAGGCAAAATGTAGATAAAGAAAAAGGACCTCTAGGGGAAATGTCCCCCCCTTTGAAGGAAAGAAAAGGATAAAAACAATAACAAAATTGGAACAAGGATAATAACACTGTAAAATGGAAGCCTAGATAAGAGAGAACTTTAAGAAGGCAAAGTTAGTTAACCATGTAACACTTCCTGTAAGTCCAGAATAATTAGACCTGAATAAAAGATTACAGAGCTGGTAATTAGCAATCATCAGACATAATATTTTTCAATGGAATGGAATGGTTCAGAGCCCAAATGACCAGTTGATAAGGATTGAGAGAATGGATGACTAGGTAGTGGGTGTGAAGCACTCATCACAAAAAAACTGGTAAAGAAATGGGAGGCAAAGAAATAAATTATGAGAGTAGACCAATCAAGTAAAAGAAGGAGACATCTGCCAGCAAAAGCACAGAGTTGGCCAAAGTGTGGTCTACATTCTGACTAGAGAACAACTGTATTTCTACTAACCCTTGTCTTAATCTTCTCTCCTTTGGGTCTAGAGTAGCTTTCTCCATCAGACATCTTATCTATTACCATTTTTTAAAAAACTGTACATGTGGTATCAAATACTATAATTAAAACTATTGCTTTAAAATTAAACAACTGAAGGTTATTTCATAAAAATAGCTACAATTCAGGACATGAAGATAATAAAACTCTGTAAGTGTGCTGGAGGCACATATGTGGGAGCTGACTGGAGAGCAAAAGCAAGGATTTGAATGAGGGAAGAAATTAATAAAATTAATAATTGCTCAATCTAGAAATACAATTACTTGTTCCTGACTGATGGGAAATTTGGTGAATGAAATGGAATCAGAGTAAGAATTACAGGAATATTTATTTGAGTCATATGTGGGAATAAATCAACTAATATTATATGCCACTTATGGGATATGCAAGTGCATGTGTTTTTCAGACACATTTAATTTTTAAATTTTACACTTATATAACAAAGAAAAGCACTTTTAGCTCAACTAAAATATAATACTTTACACAGAACAAGGAAAATTTCTTCTGAAAAGGGAGGATTTAGTATAATAGAGGGCAAATTGATTTGATGCTGTATAGTCAACTTCCCCTTAGCTTTTTCAAATAATTCAGTCTTGTCATTTTCTGCTTACTTTACAAAGATGAAATTTTTTGCATGTTTTCTATGAAGAAATGAAAAATGCACACATCCATTGAGATTTCATGTTCTTGATAATAGTGCCATAGACATAGATAAGTCCTATCTTTTGAGCCCAATGCCTTAAATCATATAATCAATTTTTTAAGTTAACTAAATTCACAAATACATGTATTGTCATATAACTATAACAATCTTTTGATGAATATATAAAATATTTCAAAGAAAAGTTTATTGAATTTACCACAAGACAGAACGGTAAAATACCTAATTGTTCAACATCATCACACCCCCTTTTCCTGTAAGAAGATTATATATTTATATATCCCATCTATTGATTTTAGTCTCAGCCATGGGACTTGTGTTGGGCAAAAGAATGGAAACGGATACATGGTACACTGACAGCGCAGCTTTAAATATAGCTGTGTGATTGAACTTGACTCTTCTTCCCCTATGGCTTATGAATGTGCTTTCATCCTGTCCCAAAAATAAGAAGACATGTGGACCAGAGCCAAGCAGTACCAAAGTATTTTTTTTTACCTTAAAGTTTTGTATTAAGGAGCAATTCTGATTAAAATGAATAGAAGAGTGAAAAACATACATTTCTCACTTGCCTAAAAATTTAGATTTTTGATTTAAAAGAAAAAACAGGAAATATTCTGAAGTTCAATATTTTTTGTTTCAAATGTCTGGAGAAATGATAGAACATTCTTCTATCTCAATATTTATTCATTCATTCAAGAAATATTTAGGGAACACATACTTTGTGCAGCCACTCTTCTAGGTTCTTGAGATACATAGATGTATAAAATACACATACAAGGCTCCTGGGTGGTTCAGTTGGTTAAGCATCTGCCTTCGGCTTAGGTCATGATTCCAGGGTCTTGGTCAGGATCCCTGCCCAGCGGGAAGTCCACTTCTCCCTCTCCCTCTATATGCATGTGCTCTCTCTCTCTCTCTCTCTCATTCTCTCTCAAATATATAAATAAATAAATATTCAAAAAAAAATAAAATACACATACATCCATGGCGGCTCAGGTCATGATCCTGGAGTCCCGGGATCGAGTCCTGCATCGGGCTCCCTGCTCGGCAGGGAGTCTGCTTCTCCCTCTGACCCTCTTCTCTCTCATGCTATCTCTCATTCTCTCTCTCAAATAAATAAATAAATAAATCTTTAAAAAAAATCTAAAAATCCAAGATTTAGCTGGCAATATTTAACTTTTATACAAATGTTTTATAACTTAAAACATTTAATCATAAAAACAATACAGTTACAAGGCCATGGAATAGGCAAAGAGTTCTTGAACAATGAGGTAAAACTATAATAGAAAGAGAAAGGGTGATCAATTATACTGTATCAGAATTAAGAACCTTTGTCTAACAAAAGGCATGAGTAGGAGAGTGAAAAGGCAACTAACATAGTAGGAGCAGATATTTGCAACACATATTTCTGGTAACAGGTAAATATCCAGAATATATCCTACAAATCAATAAGAAAAAGACAAACAACCCATAAGAAAATTGGGGGGCAGGGGAGCCGGGTGGCTGAGTCAGTTAAGTGTCTGCCTTCAGCTCAGGTCATGATTTCAGGGTCCTGGGATGGAGCCCCACGTCAGGCTCCCTGCTCAGCGGGGAGCCTGCTTCTCCCTCTTCCTCTGTTCCTCCTCCCTGTTCATGCTCTTTCTCTCTCTCTCAAATAAATAAATTAAATCTTTTTTAAAAAAAGAAAATTTGAGGCAAATAGCTTTTCAAGAAATATGATATCCAAATGACCAATCAACATGGAAAAGATGCTTCAGATCTTAGTCATCAGAGAAATGCCAAATAAAATGCAATGCCACTAAACATCCACTAGAATGGCTGCAATGAAATAGAAAATAAAAAGTGTAGCCAAATATGTAAAGCAACTGGAATCCTTTCATAAACTACTCTCGGGAGTGGAAATTGCTACAACCATTTTGAAAAACTGTTTGACACTATATATAAGTTATCCGTATGTCTTCTAAATATAGGCATACCTTCTGATCCAGCCATTCCACCCCAAGGTATATATTCCCCCAAATTCATAGGTTCAGAAAGACAGACAAGTGCGTTTATACCAATACTTTTCATTATACCATCAAACTGGAATATACACAAATGCCCATCAACTGTGGAAAGGTTAAATAAATGGGATACGATATAGCAATGAAAATAAAGAAACTATAACTACATGCAACTGTTTGCATAAATCTCTCCAACAGGATGTTGTGTAAAAGATGCTAGGCACAAAAGAATACATACTGTATAATCTCAACTACATCAAGTTTAAAACCAGGCAAATTAAATGAATGGTGTCAAAAGTCAGGATAGTGGTAACGCTGGTTGTGATGTAGAACAGGGCACAAGGCAGAGCTTCTGGGGGCCCTGTATGTTTTACTTGATACTCTGGGTGCTGGTTACATAAGGCTGGTCAGGTTTTGAAATCTGTCAGCCTGTGTGCTTATGATTTTTGCACTTTTCTGTATATATGTTAAACTCCAATACAAAAGTTTGCCAAAAATTAATAAATAGAGCTACATAAAAATTCAAACATTGTAGAACTTTAAGAACTAAAAGTTTTGGTTTCTATTTTTTATAGCAAAGGCAGTACTGTGACAAACATTTTCTCTTATCATTCTAAGCTCTAAGATAATGTCCAGTTGATGAGAGTAAATATTTAAAAATTATTAAAATTTTTATAAATATTGCTACATCTATTATCTCTCAAAAGTAATAATTAATCCACATGCTTTTAAATAGTGTGAATGACCAGTTACCCAGACTCTGGCCAACAATAGACATTTCAAAATCTGAGATGCAAAGAATGAGAACTCAGTGTTGTTTTAGTTCATTTTTTATTTGTGATGGTGAGATTTTTCATATATATTTTCATAATGATATATACATCAGCCATAAAAAATAGCCATATATTTTCCTGCGAGCTATACACACAAATGTCTTTTTCCCAATTTCGAAGACTTCATTTATTTTTTTTCTACTTGCTTTATTTAAGTTCTTTATATATTGTGGATCACCCTATGTTATGAATCATCATCCTCTGTCTCCTGGATTGTTGTGATTGTTTCCCGTAACTGATCTTCCTTTTCCCATCATTGCTCCATGACTACTACTTCCAACCAATACATACACACGCACACAGACACATACTATGGTCTATTCTAAAATAATAGCTAGAGTGATCCCATTAAAAGACAATTCTGGGGGTGCCTGGGTGGCTTAGTGGGTTAAGCATCCAACACTTGATTTCAGATCAGGTCATGATTGCATGGTCATGGGATCCAGCCCCCCTTCTGGCTCTATGCTAAGTGTGGAGTCTGTTTTTCCCTCTCTCTACTCCTCCCCCAGTCATGCTCTCTCTCTATTTCTCTCTCTTTCTAAAATAAAAATCTTTAAAAAAAAAAAAAGGCAATTCTGGTCATGTCCCTCTTTTTGGTAGTCACCGGAAGGCTTCCTGTCTTACTCCAAATAAAAGTGAAAGTCACCGGAATAGTCTACTACATCCTAAATAATCCAGTTTCCACTATGTCTTTCATTTCCTATTATGCTTCCTTTCCGTTTTTCTACCCTGGCTACCTCAGTAATTGTTCTTCCCTTTGCCTGGAAATACCTTTTCCAGGTATCTCTGCATGGTTTGCTACCTTATCTTCTCCAGGTCTTTTTCTCAAACCCCAACTTCACTGATTGGCTGGTTAGGACTGGTCTATTAACAATTCTAACCACCCCTCTGCTTTACCTGTTACCATAGCACTCATCAACTCCAGTATTCTCCTTAATTAATTCATTATTTTTTTAGAGGGAGAGCATGCGCACAAGTGGGGGCGGGGAGAGGGAGAAGGAGAGAGAGAATCTTAGGCAGACTCCATGCCTAGAATGGAGTCCAACGTGGGGCTCGATTCCGCCGGCTCCTAAGATCACGACATGAGCCAAAACCAAGAGTCAGATGCTTGACCAACTGAGCCATCTGGGCGCCCCTGTTAAAGTACTGTGTTTTGAATGCTCCTTTAAATGTTCTTTTACATTTTTAATCGTTTATTACTAATATATTTGATTAATTTCATTTATATTGTCTTTCTATACTGCAACCTTTCTGAATTTGTCTTATTCTAGTACTTGTTAAACATACATACATAACCATGTCAAGGACAAAGACATTATTCCTTTCCTTTCTGATATTTATGCCTTTTATTATATTTTATTGCCTTATTGCAGTGGCTGAGACCACCAGTAAAATGTGAATGCTGACTTGATTCCTATCTGAAAAGCAAAGCAGGCAATATTTCACTATATTACAGGATACTTTTAGCAGTCATTCATCTAACTGAGAAAGTTCCCCTCTACTCCTAGTTTCCTGAAAGTTTTCATTATAAGTAGGTGTTAAGTTTTGTCAGATGCTTTCCACATCTATTGAGATGTTATGATACTTTGTTCTAATTCCTCTATTAATGTGGTGAACCATACTGATTGATTTTTGAAAACAGTTCTAAGTCACCCCCCTCCCCATCCTGGCCTCCACCTCCCAATAGTCTTGCAAGTCTACTTTGGGCTTTGTTATCTGTTTCTATTTCACTGGTATCTGATAGTATCTTAATTATTTCTTGTTTCTTATTATTTGGATTTACTTTTTTTGTTGGAGTTTTTAATAAGAAACTTGGAAAGGCTTGGATCATTTTCTTCTAAGATAATTACTTAATCTATACATTTCTCTCTGAACACGACTTTAGCTGCATTCCAAAAGCTAATATGCTGTACTTTTGTTTTTTAACTTAAATTTTCAATTTTTAAAGTTTCCCTTGTGATTTTTTTTTTGATTCATGGATTATTTAGAAATGAGTTAATTTTCAATAGCTAAACTTTTTTAAATGGTTACTCTAAGGACCAACATATGCATTCTTAACTTATCATATTCTACCACAAATTAATATTATATCACTTCACATACAAGATCTCTACAGTAGCATACTTCTATATGCCATCCTCCACTCTTTGGTGCTAGTGTTGTCATGAATTTTACTTTTATATATGTGTGAAATGCAGAATATATATATTTGCTTCTGCCAGCCAAATATCATTTAAAGAAATCAAGAAAATATTTTTCTACTTATTCATATATATATATATATTTTATTTTCCTTTTCCTTTATTCCTTCATTAGATTTGAGTTTCTATCTGGTATTATTTTCCTTTAGCCTGAAAAAAATTATTTAGTGTTTGTTGTAGTTTAGAACTACTCATGAGGTAGTAACTCAGTTATTGTTTATCTTAAAATGTTTCCCAACTTGGTATTTGAATAATATTTCACTGAATACAGAATTCAGGTTGGCTTTTGTTGTTGTTTTCAAAAACATTCTATTACCTCTAGCCTGTATTATTTCTAATGAAATGTTAGCCATCATTCTTTTCATTGTATATGTTATGTATCTATTTTTCTCTAGCTGGTTTACTTTTTCTTTAATCTTTTGTTCTTAGTAATCTGACTATAATATACACAAGATGTGGCTTTCATTGTATTTATCCTGTTTGGAATTCCCCGAGCTTCTCTTATCTGTAGGTTGCTGTTTTATCATAAAATATGAAGATTTATCAATAATTATTTCCTCAAATATTTTTTCCTGCCTATTTTCTTTCTTTTCTTCCTAAATCCCTCATCTCTATGTATATTAGAACACTCCTGATATTATCCCAAAAGTTACTGATCCTCTCTTTATTTTTTCAATCTTTTTTCTCTTTGTTTTTATTTCATAACTATCTGTGTTCAAATTCATTAACCTCTGTTAAGCCCATTCAACAAAGATTTTGTATATTTTTACTTCTCAAACGTAGTTTTTATTTTATTCCTTTTTAGAGCTACCATTTCTCTTCTAAAATACTCTTTCTTCCTTTGCTATATGCAGCTTTATCTTTAAATTCTTTAAAATATTTACAATACTTACTATAAATTTTTTGCATTCCAATTTCAATAATTTGGTCATCTGAGAATAAACCTCTGTTGACTGTGTTTAACTGAAATTGGGCTTTAGTTAGATTGAGTTCACCTGTGATTAACACCTCTCAAAATGACTAGTGATGTCACTGCTTTGATTTTATCTGTAGTTAAGCAGGCAGGAGATTGGGTTGAAATTATAGATATTTTCGGCTCATGTTTGGATTACATTGCTTCATAATTCCAGAATCCAATCACTGCAAGAATTCATAAGTGTTCATTTCTAGACCCTCTTCAATAGGCACTCTCTTGGGAAAATATGAGTTAGACAATAGTAGGATTTGGGGGCTGACCTATTTGTTTTTGCATTTGGATCTCTTCTAGATCCCATTTCATCTCACAAAGACACAGTGTTATCTAATGCACAGCTGATTTCTCCTTGATCCTGAAAATCCTCCCTATATAAATCAGGCTTACTTCCCTGAGACCAAGTACCCACTCTCAGATATGGAAGCTTCCACATGTCTCTGATCAACTATGAAGCATTCATTTCTTCCCAAAATTCAGTTCATCCAGGGTTTTCTGCATTACCGGCTCTTTGACAACCTCATAGAAAACTGTGATATTTATTTAGCCTAGGTTTTTCTTGTTACCATGGAAGTAAAAGTCTTTTTCACTCATCTATATCCAAATTGGAAGCACAGGTTCCCATTAATTGCACAAGAGATTTTGGGGGAATAGGGAAGCGTCAGCTAGCTATATAGATAGGTATATATATACACACATATTTCTCTTGAATCCAGGCAACTTGTAGACTATTCTATTAATTACATATTTTATAGGATTTTATAGAAGACAATATTATTAAAAATAGTGATTATTTGATCAAATAAAGCCAAAAGAAGCATCAAGCCAACGTGCTGAGATGAGGACGAAGGACATTCAAATCTGGTGTTATCACAACTCTCCTTCAGATGTATGACACCACAAGATCCACTGATCCTAAAACTAAGGATGTGACCATCAACAGATTTCCCAAATCTTGCTAGGAATCATATGGGGTAAATAGGTACAGCTTAAGCTAGAGTTACTTATCTCTCATTTAAACCACATTGTTCAACTCACATTGAACAAAAGAAATTCTAATAGAATAAACAGAAAGATATGACTCTTAGTTTTAAAAAATCTACTGAAAGTAAAAGATGCTTTATTAGACTAGTATATTAAATTGGCCAAAGCTTTATAAACACTACTGAAAAGCTACACAAATTAAATATGCTAATGCAATAGTCAAGCTATATTTGTCATGAAATTAACTGGGGTATGGAAAATGAATTCTTGATGCATAAATTCCTAAAATTAAAATAAAACTCCTCACATAAAATTGGGATATTTTATTACATATTTTCTTATACTTGTTCTCATAAAGAAAGCAGAAATCTCTTGGTTTCATTATCAAATATCCCTTATGCATCATTTCTACTCAAGCCAATGGCTTGGAGATGGATTTCTAGCAGCCTATTTGGTACATCAGGGAATGTAAAACTTCAGTTTCATATATAAGCAACTCTGCTATAGAGCTTAATTTGAATTATGCAAATAAACTCTAAATTGGAAAAGGTTTTTCTTTTTACTTGGCTGCCATTAGGTGGTGCTAAAAATGTCTCCATTAATAAAATATTTATGGTAACCAGCCCTACAAATACATGAATAACAAAATCCTTACTGACGATACTTGACAAAATAACAATTGAAAACTAATCTGAAAATGTTATAAATGCTCTGGATTTAACCCCCAAATAGCTAACTCTTTATTAGAATGCCAATATTTTGTCTTATTTATTTAAACATATTATTTCTTCATTTTTTTGAATTAAATTGTTTGTCAGCCATGACCACGAAAGAACTTGGGAAACATTAGATCAACATTCTAAAAATTACATTGGAAGTATAGATTAGGATAAAAAGTAGGGGAATGCTAGAGAAAAATAAAAAGTGTAGCGTTTTACTGTGCAGTAAGTTTTGGGAAACTGTAGTTAATTTTAATCTTTATAAAACAAAGAAGGCTCTCTTTCATCTTTAAAATAATCCTCTATTACCTCCTAAGAACAATTAAAAATTGTGACTGTCTGAATGTCACTGTTATAAGCACTAATCACACATTATAATCTCCAAATGATAAAGATACAAGGAAGCAATATCACCAGATAGTTTTTGAAACATACACACAGTAGAACCCTCATTTCCTGCCCAGAACAGGCCTCAGGTTCTTCATCTTAAATGGAGGTACTGGATTAGATGATCTCTAAAATCTTGCAGTAGTGTGTGAATTTATAAATTAATCAAGCAGAATTTTCATCTAACTGCCTTTTCATTTCTGACTTTATTGCAAGAGACTTCTCAAGTTGCTTAATTTCCTTTCTATCTTATCTAAAGTCTTGCAACCATTGTCAGGCAAAATATTTCCAGTATCATGAGGAGATATGGCCAGGCATATCCGGGAGACACCATCTGGCATTAGATTAAAATTGGGATCTTATTCTAATTTTAATCTGTATTTTTAGGATGACTACTGAAGTTGAATTTCTTTCATCACAGTTCTTCATTTGGGTATTTCCAAAATTCTTTGCCAATTTTTCTTTGGAAGTTGGGTTGTTTGTCTTTATTACATTTGTAAGTGCTCTTCTCTTAGTAAAGGTATCATTTTGCTGGGTTGTTTTTTTTTTTTTTTCAGTAATGGTATATCCCTCTCTTTGCTTTCATAATTAGGTCTCTGAACTCAAAAATTGTTACTTATTTATATTTTTCTGTTCATTTCCCATATTTTTATGTTTAACATTATATTCTATTTACAATCTATTTTGACATACAGTGTGAGATCGGGATATAGCCTAGGTTTTTCCTTACACATTTAAAAACTAACTAGATAACACGTTCCGCGAGGCAGGAACTTCGTGTTATTTACTTCTGCATTTTCCCCAATTTAAACAACAGCTGACACCTAATAGATGCTCAAAAGTATTTGCTGAATGAATGTTTACTGACTGAAATGCATCTGTAAAATAGTAAATATTAAATATTAAAGTCTATTCTCTTGAGTTACTCTCCACACTTCCTATTTTGTTCCACTGATATATTTTTGTAGCAATAGAATACCATACTATTATAATATTTCTGATATCTGACAATTTATTCTTCCTCTCAGTATCCTTCTTTTTATTATTAACGACGCTTCAATTCATTCACTTTTTTAAATTAACACTAAAATAATTATAAGTTTCTACTTTCTACTTTCCTTAAATTGATCCTGTACACGTCTTTTTAGGTTTATACAAAATTGCATATATCTTACTGCCATTATAAATAAGATCGCCTTTAGATTTGTAATTGCTGAGTCATAGAAAATTTTTTGTGCATTTATTTTTAATTAACCATCTTATCATGCCATTATAATCACTATAATAGGTTCGGGTGTTCTCTCTCTTTTTTAGGTATATTCCAACATTTTCTGAAAAAAAAAAAGAGAAGAAAAACCAAACGAACAATAATTTTGTCTACTCCTTCCAACAGTCATAACCTTTTATTTCTGTCCCAACACATGGGCTATAATTTCTAGAATAATATTAAATAGCAGTACAGATGCTAATCATCATTCATTGTTCCTGACTTAATAAGAATTGATATCATTTTTTACCCATTAAGTAGCAGGGTGACTCTTGGTTTGTCCAATCATCTATTGTTCCAAGTAACTATGCTTCCAGTAGTTTTTCACATGCTTTTATACTTTCTCTCAACATACATTTCTTGAGTTGCCATTCTGTGGGAGGCAGGCAGAGCTAAACATGACTATGGTGCATCTCAAAAAGGAAGAAAGAATAGTCAAAAAATGTTTTCCAGAAGAAATGTTTCAGGAGACTAGTAAGTGATGGAGAAATGGAATTCCCCATAGAGGGAACCACCAACACAAACAGTCTTATTTATCAAAAGCAATCAACAAGTCAAAGGTTGTAAAAGGCAACAAATGTCACCAAAGAATGGCTCAAATGGTTTCATCTTCTGAATAGCTTTAATCTTCATTTCAGATATAGGACTACAGTCCTATATTGCATGAAGTTTTAGGTAAAAATTGATATGGTTAGATAGATCTAGTTACATAGATCTGTATATATCTATGTCTATCCATTCACCCATCTCCAGATTACACCCCCAAATTGCCCCATACCCAAATATCTATATAATCATTAACACAAAATCAGAATTTCACAAGGACAAATATAAGAAGAGTGCTAATCTTAATCAAATGCTTCCACCAGCACCCAATAATAGTAAACTGACATCTCTCTTTTTTATATATATTATATGTGTTCAATTCCAATCACCTTAACAGCTATAATATTTCATCTATTACATAAACTCTCTCCACTTTTGAGCACCTTTTAGAAAACTGCTGTACTGAAGCCATGATATATAAAATATAAACCTGAATGTTATTAAATGACAATGGAATTGTGAATTATAATCTACTCATAATAATTATAGAGCAGAAGATAGAAAATTCAGCATGTATTTTGGTTTCCTAAAATAAATAATATTTTTTACCTTGATATCTTGTAAGATGGACCGTATTTTAACAAGTGACTCTAGCAAATGAAGTGTTTAAGCTTAGGTTAAAAAAATATTAGCTATGAATGAATCTTTTAATAAAATGAGTTTGTATCATTGTTTTTTCTTTCTAAAATTTGAAAGAAACATTTAGACCTATATCTATACGTAAGTTCTACTTTCACATTTTATACCTTGAAGAAGATCTAGGTTCATGAATATGTACATGCATATACATATATAATTCTTATATACAGTTGCACATTTACATATATACATATATGCATACATATTCCATGGAATTAAATTTATATTGATTCATATTGAATAAAAGGGATTTCAAAACTTTATTTTAAATATACTAAGTACATTAAATGCACAAAAATATTGTTTTATTTTGTAAAACAAGCCTTGTGGGGAAACCATCAAATTCTACTCACTTGCAGCATTACTACATTTGCTGAATGACCTTGACCTTGCAATGATTTCAGTGTCTTTCATGTCAAGTCTAATGGTTGAAAGTTTTCAATGACCCCAAGCACCATTAAAGAAATTTGCTTTGGGTTTTCTACACCAAATCTCTCTAGTAACAACCTCAGTGGATCCCAAGCAATTGGACCAATATGAAAATATATTTCAGACTCCTTTGAAGCAAAGTAGGAGCCCAGAAATAGAATAAAATAAAAACAAATTTTCTTGTTTCACTTTCAAATAATATATGGTTAGTTTAAAATGAAGCCAAAATGTCTACTTCTGATTGTGATCCTACATTTTGAAGATAATGTTATTATCACTTCATGATTCTTATACGATAGAATTCTATGTGTAAGAGTAAAGGAATGCACGATGAAGAAGCTGGCTATACTTTCAACATTGTGACAAATGAAAAACAAAATCAGGACTCCCAAGGATACTTCCCTAGGACTTATGGGCCTCTGGTAGATCAACACTTAATCCACATCTAAGCTGGAGTGTGCTAGCATAATCACACCATATTGTCTCATATATAAAATACAGAAGGCAGATACTCCTGAAGGTTCATGGACATAATTTAGCATAATCATAAAACCCATGGCCAGTCTATCCTTGTCCTACTTCACTTGACTTGTTCATCAGAAGTAGGGCACAGGAAAGTCTGCTGGCTACCTAGAATAACTTTGCCTTTAGTAGACGTCTATAGATTGGGCAGCCATATTTGTTAAGGATCAAGTGTTTTACTACAGTAGCATTTTGGGGGACTTCCCAGAAAGGATGTTTTATGAAAAGGGACCAGTCTTCTCCTTCCAGGCAAAGGAATATCTAATCTATAAATATGGTCAGACTCCAAGATCTTTACCTCCAAAGATGTGTTTTGAAAATACTAGGATTCTAACAAATGTATGTTGAGCAAATGAAAAAGTAAAATCCCATAATCCTTTTAGTAGCCCAGGTCATTGTGCAATCGCTCTTACTGCTACAAAGTAAATTCTTAGATGTAACTGAGTACATTCTCTCTGCAACTTAATTATATTTTCATTAATTCACATTATTATGGGACTTGAGGAAAATAGATCTGCATGGTAACAATGTATATATTTGAATTTGGTTATTAATTCATTCCTAATAATGTATCATCATGGCACTAGAATATTAGGTAAATTCAATTCAGTGAAAGTAAGTCAATCAGGGAAATGTTTGCTTGTGTGCAGATAAACCTATTTATGAATGAATTTTTTTATGTTTTAATCATTTAATATAATTTCATCTCTTCTCAACCACTTAAAATATATTAACTACCTTTGGAGAAAGTAAAGAGAAGGGAAAAGAGGAAAGTGTAAAAAGGAATTGACAACGTATGCCATGTATTTAAGAGAGAATGCAGGATAGGCTATGTCCCTCCCTCAAGCTGGCTTACCAGGAGGTAACTGCCTGGCCCTCACCTGATCTCCAACTTATACTACAGCACTGATAGAGTTAAAACAATTTTTTTTTCTTCCAAAGGTCCTATTCCATTTTGTTAAGACATTTCTTTGGTTAAAAATAGATGTTAGAGCCAGTTGTCTCGGTTCAAATACCAACTCTACTCTAGAACTTACTCACGTGTGACCTTGGACAAATTATTTAACCTTTCTGTACTTACTTTCCTCATGTATAAATGGGAATAATGATAGTTCCTTCTTTTACAAGTTTCTTGGGAAGATAAGATGAGTTAATATGTATAAAGGACTTTGAACCATTTGGCCCTATGTAAGTATTATCTATTATCATTATTCTTAAAGCCCATTGAATTTGCTTGCTTTCTGAGGCCCTTGATTTGGTATTATTAATTAACAATAACAACAGAGGGCTGTATAGTACCTTCATTTTACTCATTATAAAACATAAAGCCTGTAACCGGAAACACTTTGAATACCTGCACAACTCCAGGGAAAGGAGGGGAATCTACAACTGGAACAATCTCAGGGCTTCTCTGTGAGAACAAAAGTCTCTGCATTCTCACCTACACAACCTTCTCACAGTCTAACTTCTTCCAAGTACACAGTCCTTTATAATAGAGAACGTAGTTCTGTGGAAACTTACAGGAGGTTCTTACTCTACCTCAGAAAAGTATAGTGTCTCCTACAGACAGTGTACATCGCTGGGAATACTAACTTGGATCATACTAACTTGGACCATTCCTGATCTCTATAACAATGAATGAACCAATGCATCCTTTCAATCATCCCTTAAAGACCCCAATAACAGCCCCCCTGGATTTTACCTACAGGAAAAAAAAAAAAAAACAAACAAGTTTCTCTACATGGATTAAATTCTTGGCTGCGTTCAATTCAGGACAAAACAAAAATGTCTCATTTCTCCCGTTTTCTGGACCAGTGATTAGAAACACTGTTAATGGAGACATGCAGAAAGGATGAACAAGCTGCATCACTTCTTACAAAAAGGACTGGCTACATTCTAAGAAAGTCTGGCCGTTTCATCACTATATGGAAATAAAGAAAAGGCTGAGATACTGTGTGGCAAATAGATTCTGTTCCATTTCATTTATTAGGATGGTCTTATATGAAATATTAAAAGAAAGCTTATTTATAAGAAGAAGCTTCAAAACTCCATCACTAAATAGTCCAGTAATCACTAAGTAGCCATTTATTCAATTTGGTAATGGTCTGATTAAACAGTTCTCTAGTACACTAAAAACCATAGAGGTGAAATAAAACATTAGAGGCAAATGATTTTACCCAATGGTGCATTTTCTCTCCGTGTCTAGGTCCTCCCCTTGAAAAATAAGTCAAACACTGGTATATTTCAGTAGAATTTAGTTGCTTAGTTTTGTAAGTATTGGTTCGCTAGTCTAATACAATATTATAGAGATCATAAAGACCGTTTTCCTCTAAATATGTTGCTTTAAATTTCTACAAATTAATTTCACACATGCGAATTACATGGAAGAAGATGTATTCGAATTAGGTGAAATAGTCTATATACAGGATTTTAAAGAAGTTTTACAGAAATTTTGATAGGACCCCTAGTTAAAGAAAATCAAGCATGTTTACCACTTTATTGCATTTACAGAGGCTCTTCTCATTACAAATAGACTATCTTCTGAAAGTCTGTTAGCAAATCTATTGGCCCCTCAAATCCAGTCATGGTTTGAGCCACTAATAATAGTGCCATCTGTTGGTAGCAGGTAATGTTGATTTTTTTGTTGTTGTTTTTGTTTTTGTTTTTCCTATGGTGCAGTTTTGTTCATATAAGTTGAAATCCTTAAGTTGAAAGAAGTTTCTTTCCTATAAAATGGTCATTTCTAAGTGCAGATACGATAGATTGGACTTACTTTGCCTCCTCAAGGCCTAGTCAAGAGCCAGCTATCTAGTATATTTCCACTTGATTTTTTGTTGAAAAAAAATAAGCATTTTCCTAATATAGATTTGAAGTAAAGCACAAGAAAGCAGATATATACATTGTCAGCCTCTCAAGATGCTTGCACCTGAAAATGCTAGTTTTGTTTCAGGTATTATAAATAACGCCAGACATATGACGACAAGATTGAGAAATAATTCGTTTAAAGTTCAGGACTAATAAAGCATATTATATTAAATTTAAAGTGGGCTCCAATATGACAATATGAGAGGGTAAGAACAACAAGTAAAACTTTTACAGTCGTACCTCCCCAAACGTTATTGAGTCTTTCATTATTTAACATGAAATGAATGATAGCTTTATTGAAATAGATGGACTTAAAATGGTGGTATCTTCTAAAGTATTAAGCATTTACTTAAGATGATAAAATGCAATAAGAGAGCATGGTATGTGACTTTTATATTAGGAACAGTTCTTTTCACCATTTGTCAAAGCCAATAATGTATATTAGTTTCAAAATAAATGTGTAATGTATTGGTCAAAGATTGGTATTATTTAAAAATTTTTCATTGTAAGACTAATAATATTATGTTAAAGCTGCTGAAAGATTAACTAGATTAAACCAAAAAGTTGAATGAGCTCATCTTTACTGCTGCTAAATTTATGAATAAACAAATAAATAGAAAAATAGAGAATATTTTATGCCCTAAACTTTAGAAGTAAGTGAAAAAGGAAATCAATTTGATTTAAATTTTGCTGGGTTTTTTCCCCCATTTTAAAATAACTAATTTGATACCTGCTTTTATTTTATTTTTTTTGCCACCCTATTATATTCACTACTGGTAAAACAAACAGGACATTTTAGCTTTAATCTTCTTACTACATAACCCAAATAACTTCAGTCATGTTTGCATTAATGCTGCATTAATCATGTTGTTGCGTATTAATGAGTTTTCAGGCTATGCTAATTACTGTCATAGATTCTGCAGCAGCCCATTAAATATACAAATTACAGAATTAAAGAGCCAGGGCTCTTCATGATTAATCTCTAAATGGAGAAAAACTAATGATGTCTGTACAAAGTTTCTCTCTACTTTTGGCTGAGTGAGCCCAATGAACAATCAATTAGACTATTTGAAGAATAAGAAACTCACGTATTATACAATTTTATGTAGGTGCTTCATTACAACAGTGGACACTGCCTTATGTTCATAAAAATTGCACATTTCCTTGTCTACTGTCCTGAATATTGGTTACAATCTTGTTCAATACTGAACATAGTTTGGAATAAGGTAAGTTCAGACTGAATGCAATGAGTATCCTAAGTACTAAAAGGGCTACACAAAAAAAGTGTTTTCATCAAAAAGGAATGGTCACAAAAAGATCACAAACTCAAAAATTATAAAAAAATCGTTAGGGTTACCACAGAGCAAAACCATAATGCTTTATTAACCTACATGAAATCCGCATGATGCCATGGAGTGGTGCTGCACAGCAGAGCAGGGCAGATCTGGAATGAAAGGTAGAACCCAACGTAGACATTTTTACATGAGTGGGTCATATAGATACCCAGCTGCAAGTCCAGGAAAAAGTATGGTTCCTCATTACATGGGCTGAGTAGAGCAATAAGCTAGTACTCAAAACATGCCAGGGAGGGGTGCCTAGGTGGCTCAGTTGGTTAAAGGTCAGACTCCTGATTTTGGCTCAGGTCATGATCTTAGGGTCCTATGATTGAGCCCAGCATCAGGCTCCATGTTCTGGAGGAGTCTGCTTGAGATTCTTTCTCCCTCTCCCTCTGCTCCTCCCTCTGGTGGTGCACTGTCTCTCATAAATAAATAAATAAATAAATAAATAAATAAATAAATAAAATCTTAAAAAAAAAAAAAAAAAACGTGCCAGGGATAAAACAGAGGGGCATAGACTAAAGAACAAGGAAAGAAATATAGGGCTAAAGTAGGGAGATCTGGCCAGACAAGCACAACTATGTTCATACAACAATAGGAGAAATTTGGAAGGCCAAACTGCACCATTTGGCACAAGGGCTGTGTGTGCAGTAGGAATCTAGAGTCCAAAGAAGAATGTAGAAGTAGACTTTGGTCTCAGAGGGCAGCCTGGTAAGAGCTAGGCAGCAATACAGGTTCTAGAGTACTGGGCAGGTTTCCAAGAACATACAGGGAGTCAATTACCAACACCAAGAAAGAAAACGGGACTGATGGGCATGGGTCTTGGGAAGGTGCTGGGAGGCTCTTTTCAAAAGTGTGCACAAAGCCACACAGGACTGACTTCCTGATAATCTGAAAGCATGAGTCTAAATCTTCCAGGTGAATTCAGTAATGGCCCCAGAGAATGGGGTAGGGTGAGCCTCCAAGTAGAGGTTACTTGGCTCCAGCCCTGGCAAGGGAAGGGCTAGAGCACAGGAATCAGAGCATTTGTCCATCTATTACCGCACAACTAGATGATGGAAGATCGCTTTCTATTAAGGTCAAATGTGCTAATGTAGTATGTCATAATAATCTTGGATGCAAAATAGGCCAGAAATTTAGTTTTCCACTGACAATAGAAAAGCACAAGAGAAATAAGTCACTTCCACAGCTCTCACCTTAGGGCATATGCTGAGCTGAATATTTTGTTATTTTTTCTCACATTTCATGTATTCTCATTACACAGGTGAAAAAAAAACTGAGGCCAAGAGAAATTATTCAGCACTAGAGAAGGTGCACTTACCAAAAAAGAACTGACTTTTTCTTCTTCTCCTTAGTAAGTAGCCCAGCTTTGTTGAGCATAGGGGGTCAACAACTGCTTGTTGAGGGAAACACAGAATGATATAGAGTAGATAAAGAGTAAGCTCTTACCCCATAAAGCAGAGCTAAGCAATTGAGGAGAGAGCACATTTGCTGATCATAGCCAGTTGATGAACTTTCTCTATGACACATGTTCAGATACACCTAGAAGCCTGTCTCCTAAGCACTTCCAACAGCAGCTACAATTGTTATATCCATAGAATGTGCAGCTTAAACCCTATAAATAATCAATTGCATATTTATTGAGGTGTTTGCATTGTTTCTATTTTCAAAGATGTATTTCTCATACGTTTTCTTTTTTTTTCCCCCAGTATCAGACGGCTTTGAAAACAGGAAGAGTTACCATGTTTCCCAAGTCATTTCTTTTTAGATCAGTTTCTATATTGCTACACACGGTGGAAATTCCATCAATGTGGCTGACTAACACAACCAATGCAGAATGATTAAAGAAATGTCATGATTCAAACCCAGAAACTTATATATTACATGTATACACGTGGAAAAATAAGAGCTGGAGCTTGGCTAGTCAAGCTAAATAAAAGTTAAACACCTAAGAAAGATTTTTTCCCCCCTGCTTTCAGAACATAACTTGTACAGAATAGAAATTGGTCATATATTCTTTCTTACAGAGAAGCAGTACTCTGACCCCATAGCCCTATCCTCATCTCCTACATTAATGACTCTCCAGCCATAAACCAGGCTTGACTAAGTTCTATAAAGAACTCCTTCTCAGTATTCTAGATTTCCTTTCCCACACAAAGGTAAGACATCAATCAGAGGTGTTCTGAGTATCTTTTAGGCTGAATTGCTGATGTTCTGGGTGGTAATTTAAATAGAAACCTTTGTCGCTTTAGCAGCAATTGTATACACACAATTTTGCCCGGGCAGAAGGTAATTAAATTGATAGAGGAAAGAAACATGACTTGAACTGGATAAAATACAAATACATCAAAATTAAAGTCAGTGTAATGAGCTGAAACCCTGCAAATTTAGACAACAGCACATTAGCCAAAGCACAGAAAGCCCTCTCAGGTAGTATCAAAGCCGACAGAAAACACAGTAACTTGGAAATCCCGCAGTAAGCAAGGAAGCGTATTGATTAGGTACTGCATAGACTGAACAGGAGAATAACTTAAAAAAAAAAAAAAAAAAGCTAATGAACAGGCCAGAGAAATACAATAGGCCAAACTAGAAATATGGCAAGAAGAAGAAGGGGGGAGAAAACACCTCCAGAGAGAAATACAAGACAAAGCAAAAGCTCAGAAAAAAAAAAAAAAAAAAAAAAAAAAAAAAAAAATAGAGCAATTCAAGTCAGAAACTCAGCAAGAAATGCAAGTCATGGCAGAAATATAAGATCAAGATAAGAACATATTCAACCTAACACCAAGTTTTAAATCAGAACAACAAACTCAGCAACAAATCTGCCAAATGCTAATGATTCAAACAAGGAGACAATAATTGAGAGTAAGAAATATACCACATCTCACCCAGTAATGTTCACAATGCCATTTCCCCTCATTATTGTTGATATGGTGACCTTCTCTCCTAAAGAGACACACCAAAAACTTAGTTTAATTAAGTTACCAGTGTAGAGAAAGTGTTTTCTTGTCTCTACTGAGAGACGGTGGAGAGTAACACCTCATCTATCTGGCATCATCAGGTTAGAAGGCACTCAGCATACCTAGGTTTCCAGTTAGCAGAAGTTCATTCTTTTAAGAACAAAATTATTTTAATGCTTGCAATTAAATTTTATAAAATGCATCACACATTTTATTTTCCAGAGCATGATAAATGTGCTTTAATCTTTCTGTGACTTGATATGCTCACATCTGACCAACAACTTTGTATACAGTCTTAGATAAGAATGGTATCTTCAGAAGATCTTGATCCTTAATATCAAAATGTCTGTAGACATGTAAGAATGAAATAGGATATCTGTGTTTTTCAAGGATTCCTGTCTCTTCCTTTGTTATCATTGAATCTGGTTTTATTTAAACCAAACCAAACCAAAACAAAACAAAACTTACCAATTCTGTTAGCCAGAAAGACCATTCAATGTCATCGTGCCTTCAAACAATATTTGGGCCCTTTCTATCAGCAACGCTTACTCTTTGCTCCCTTCTCCTTATCCTTGGTACTATGAGTTCCCATCTGCCATAGGTTTTAGAAATAAAACATGTGGATTTTCTCTGAGGTAAGAGGAAATGGGGAACAGGCAGAGAGAAAATCAGGGAAACTGTAAAGAGCAAAATGAATGAGAAACACTCCACTGGGTAGTGTAGAAGTTTTAGTATTTGAGCTTAAATATCTGTCTTGATTAATCAATGGTCTTTTTTGCTCCATACCGTAGTTTTCAACCACATTGCAAATAGTCTAAGTTGCAGTGAAAGTAGCCTCTGGATAAGCACACTGTTCATTTATCAGTTATTTTTACTAATGATCCCCACCTCTTTAATCCTATAGCCACGGGAAACCAAATCTCAAGACAAAGAGATGTGGTAGAAAAATCACTAGGCTGGAAGTTCTGAATACCAATGGAGATTCTGCCCCTGATATAAATAAATCACTGCAAATTTCTTGGCCTCCATCTCCTCATCTAGGGAATGAGGGGTGGGACTAGTTATCTCTTCCACAAGGGCTTAATTCAATTAGCTGTTTGGCATCATGTAGACATCATCTAAGAATGGCCTAGGTCTTTCATCACTACAAGACAGCTGCCAATTTAACTGATTCAAAAGCAAATGGGATGTGGGTTAATTTTTTACAACTTTGGAAATTTACATTTAAAAAAAACGTGTTATGATTTCTTTTTCCCTTGTTAAATTAGAAAGGCAATGTAAGGATTAAAAATCTATGTCTGATTTTTAAGAATTCCTCTGACAGTCTGGTTGACTGCATATAGACCCGCACACTTATGGAAGAGAATGCCCGCATGCACGTTAAACAGTTGTAGAGAGTCTTCTTTCCTCCCGATTAAGAGCTGTGGAACCACTGCTATGTGTCAGACATTCTAAGCCCATGAATCCTTACGATAACTATTTTATCCTCAGTTACTGAAAAAGGAAACTGAGGCCAGGACAGATTGTGTTTAACTAAAACAGAAATCATTGCTTTTAATAATTTACAAAAAAAATTATTCCCTATTTCTCTGGGGGGAGAAAAGCCATGCAACATTAATAATGTTGATCCACGATTATCTTACCAAATTTGATTAAACAATTTTATTCTAGGCTATACTTCATTTGTCTAATCTGTGGAAATCGTTATTATTTAAGAAATCACTGTTTCTATTATAATGATCCAAAGGGATACAAGGAAATGCAATCCATGATAATGTGATTGGCTAGCGTAAGCTCTGATTCTATAATCTATGTTTAAATAAGGTGGCTCCATAAACGTGTAGCTCTTCCCATGCCAATGCTTACCGGTAGCACTGCGGACAGGTGCAATGGTTTTCATATGTAACTATCTTACTGCAGCCATACATCACCACAGAGGCAGTCTGCGTTCAGAAATGTTTAAAATGCGTGGGTCTAACAGTCCAAATTGTTACTGTTAACTGCCTTCAGAGAAGCTGGAGGTCACAGCATTGTCCCAATGGTATATATCAAAGCAATAAATGAGTGGGGGGAGAAAGGAGGGAAAAATTCAGGCTATGGTTGAGCTCTTTTTAATGGCCATAGAATTAAAATTCTCTTTTCCTAACATTGGTCAAGCTCTTTTCACAAAGTATTTATTGGATGACTGAGACGCAGAGAATGGTGTTTCCTTTCAAGAAAGGGAGTCACTTACAAAAAAACACAGGATTCTGGGAACCCTGTTGGCATATGTTTCCTGTGAGTGAGTTTGAAAGGAAAGGTCACACGATATTGAATCATCTATACATATCCATTGAGATGTCTATTATTGGATCCACTTCATCTGTTGTGGCCAGCCTTGGCATCACTTTCTCTTCTTTATCTGATTTGTTTCATGAAAAAGCACTCAGGACAATGTTACCACCTCCACTGCTGGCATTTGTACAGAGACTTTCTAATATCCATCTGTGCTGCACACCACTGACAAAATAATAAAGGTGATTCTGTAAAGTTACCCAAATGATATATCATTTCACAATCCAAAACTAAAAGAGAGGATTCAAATAAAGTCTTGGTGAACCTAAAAATCAATGAATAAAGAATGAGTATCAAAGAATTCAAATTAGATGCTGTTGTTGCAAAATTGTCAATTATCCCACATTCTTTTATTAATTTTGTTTTTATTTGTAGGATGGTTTCTCTTCCTTTCTTTAGAGCCATTATAGAGCATCAGCATGGCAGAAGAACGATTGAAAAATAACCGCCAACCAGATTTGCTATCTATATTCTAAAAAAAAAAAAAGATGCTGATTCAGAAGTCAGTGTATTTTTAAGCTTTCTGTAGTTGTCAACCCAAAAGATGCAACTCACGATGAATAACTCCAGGGACTCTGGAAACTTTTGAGAACTTCACTGTAACCTAGAAATGAGATGGGATGTTAAATGTTGATAACTTTGGGGCCAAGAATTTGAATAGCACACTGAACAGTCTGATGAACTGACTACCATGAAGAGAATGTAGATAAATATTAGGGTAGAGACCTTGCATTAAAAGATTGTTTTCTAATTTTATTCTTTACTTGTTTTGATGAGATGTCATATAACTAAAAATTAATTGAACATATATGCCCAGCACTGCATTAAGTCCTTTTTCATCTAATTTATTTAATGCTAAAAACAACTGTGATTTAGATCTTGCTTTCTCTCCTTTAAAGAGTAAGACACTGAGTAAGGCTCAGAGTGTTTAACTGTAAAGGTAGAAAGGATAGATTTGAATCTCTATTTTCCAACTCAAGTCTAGGGCCTGTTTTTTTGTTTTTTGTTTTTTGTTGTTTCACTGTAAGACAATAGGCTATTTCAGAAACAAACTACAAAGCTATTTTGAAATTACACTTCCAAAATTACAATGCTTTTTACATCACTCCCCTGAGCAAATATTAGGTCCCATCTGAACCCAAACTAGATGGAAACCTCTCTTCCTATCCTTCAAAAACAGTAACTTTCCCAGAATCATCTCCTCTTTTCCCACAAAAACAGTCAAAATAACTGTAAAGGAACAGTACTTTATCCAAACTGATCATCTTGTTATTTCTCAAACTTGGCCTTTGGTTTCACATCTTGATGCCTTTATCCATGATCGTCCCTCTCCCTAAAATACCATACTCAATCTGTTTGTATCTTTAAACATTTTACTTGTTCTTTACAGGTTATCTCATTGCTACCTTCTTTCAAAAGCCCCTTTTGATAATTCAAATTGGATAGAATTTATTGTCAATGATCGTAAACATTTGTATCTGTTATCATATGTCAGGTACTCTTCTAGATGCTTTACACTTTGTTACAATAGCTCTATCAGACAGAAATGGCACTTACCATCATCACCATCATTTTATACAGGATGGAACTGAAACACAGGTTAAAAGAGTTATAAGTGAGTAGTGGACCGAAGAAGGTGGTAGAGATGAGATTTGAACCCAGGGAGTTCAACCCAGGAACCTGGACCAGCCACTCTAGAATCCAGGTCTATAACAACTCTATATACTACTTCTCGTTCCTTTGATGGTGATATGACACATCTTATTCTGCGTTTATACATTAATTTCATCTCTTCTCCTAAACTTTGAGAGAAAGGATATTATCTTGTCTTTCCAACCCCTTGACCTGGGAAGGTTTCCCTTTCAAAGAAAAGAAAACATAAATTTTACTCTTCACTCTAATATTTAGGACATTTTGCTTTCTTACAGTGATTCAGCCAGTTGCTTTTTCACATTGCCAACTCCTTTGTTTGGAATCAGGAAAAAAAAAAGGACAGAAATATGTTATGTGTATTTTGTGTCTACCTTGCAAATATTTGTGTTCTTTATAGCCCTGGATGTCTTACCAATTGTCCATGACTGTCTGTGAAATTGGGTTGCTTTGGGAGACAAGGGTCATGAACTCTTACAGAGCCAGACCTAGGCAAACTATCATAGATACAACACTCATATTCAACCTTGCTTTTCATGGCCTTCATCCCTTCCCTTCTCTTGGTCCCCACCCTTGGCTCTCAAGTTAGGCAGATACACTGTAATGTTAGAGTGACAAGGTTAAGAGTCATTATCTAATCAATTTCTTTTGTTGAAGAAATTGAGACAAATATCATTTCCAAAATATAATTATAGTCATATTGGAATATAATCCAACATATATAATATAAATTCCAATACATAAGTATAATTATAAAATCAGTGGCCTTGCTGCAAACCTACACGGCACCATGTTGTCCGCTGCCAACTCAGGAACATTCATGATGGCACTCCACTTGGAAATTCCCTAGGGTTGTATGGCACTTCAGATAATTCTTCTCCCTGTAATGAGAGCCTACTCTCAACTGCTTAAAATCCAGAAAGAGCAGAAAGTCTAATCCATGTTAAAATGTTAAAGACTGATAAAAGCTTAATGTGTTTTCTCTCCCAGTGGGCAAAGAATTCAATTTTAATGAGAAAAACATATCTTCATCCTCAAATTCCCAAAATATTGATATGTGGAACCCTGCTAAGTGCAATGTTAAAACAAGTGCAGTGGTGGGGGTGGTGGGAGAAAAAGAGTTCCAAGGTTAATGAAGTTTAGAAAATACTCAGTTCCTGAAATTCACAAAGAATCTTCACTTGCATGTTAAATAACCTAAGATATCATGCAATAGCATCAACAAAAAATGACGATAACAACAACAAACATCAGACTAACTTGATTTAACACAGTGTTTTTATATTTTGCATTCAGACCAGTGTTCCTCTGAATGACAGTTTGGGAAGGACCAAATACTCTCTAGGCTAAATAGTGTGTATCAGGAAAATCAGCTCTGTTACCCACTCAGATCATACCCAGCTGGGAAGTCTCAAAGTCTGTCTACTTAGAGAGGTAGCTGAACTTTGTGAACTTATACCAAAAAAAGACATAGGTGAGAGTCCTTAAAAAATGGGGTTTATGTCAGGACTCAAAAAGGAGAAACTGAGTATTTCAAGACTCAGGAAACCAAAGGATAAGGTGCATGGCTTCTTCATTGTGACTGTTGACTGATGATCACTGTCCCCAGCTGAGGAATCAGAAGCTGAAGGAGGAGAAAGCACTGGGCTCAAGCATGGAAATATAAAGCAATGTTAAATATAAGCCCGATTCCTGGGCTCAGGCATGGAAATATTGAACAATATTTATTCCTCTTTAATGCTCCAGAAACCCATTATGTCATTAACTTAAAAGGGAATTAAATTAGCACATAGGTTTTTTTTTTTTTTTTCACATTCTGGAGAGAGAGAGAAAAAAAAGCTGTTCCTTTCAGAGCTTTATGTTGATTTTCATATTATTGCTTAAAATATGAATGATTACCATGTATATGTCTGACTAATTCTGAATGATGATAATCAGGAAATCTCTTTTCCTTTTTTAGTAGACTCACTGATAGCTTAATTCCTTTTTTCTTATCCCTTTCACAGAATTGTGGATTTATGGAACACTGAATATTATGATAGATTACAATATTTGTATTATAATGAATCAGATGATTAAATCTATCATGTTGCTTATAGGATATCTGCTCTGTATTATATTCTGTCTTGCCTATGAACACTAATGCATAGTGGGTTTTTTTGACTCAGAAATACAGAGAACAAAAATAATTTAAAACAAAAACTATTTTCTATGCTTTATAAAAACAGTTCTTTTGAGCCTCATATTATAATACCTAAAATATAGAGATACTTATTTCCAAACCAAAGCAAAGTACATAGAACATGGAAGTTTTGAAAATTCCTCCTGTGTTTTTCTATCCTTTATAAAAAGTGAAGGGAAATTACACATACAGTTTGATACAGGAGTGATTGCACAGGCAAAAACCTTTAAATAAGTATTTCAAGAGACACAGCCAAAATAAATGAGGATATTAGCGAGACAAATTTAAGAAACAACATAAATTAATTAATATAAAGAGGATAGCAATGTTCCAGGGAGCAGAACAAGACAAGGAAATGCTCCCATTTTAAAGAAATAAGACAGAAAATCCTGAAATTCCAGTCAAGTCAACTATATTAGTTAAAGGATTTCATGGCAACCAGTATTTGAAGACTATAAACATAGTGCATTTGGGTTCATATGCAACCAGTTTTGTCAAACTAAAGTTTACCTTTGAAGGAGAAACAAAATATAAAAAAATCATCCACCTAATGAACAAGCTTTTCACACTATTCTTCTGTCATAGTTAAATGCAACTTCATGTATTTGTGGCTGAAAGAGGACATTTTGTCCATAAAATGGATTCCATTGCCTTCAGAAATAGTTAAACATGTCCACAAACCACATCCTGACTTTATTGCAACTAGACACTGTGTCTGTAAGAATTCTAAAATATGTCAGGAATGGATACAGGTAAAGAGCTAAGCTAAAGTGAGGTGGTGATTAAGGGAGGTGACCACAGCTCAGCAGCATGTAGGCATACAAATTTAAGTGAATTAGCCTAACTGGTTTTCTGGCCAGCAAAACCTGTATTCTCAAACTGGTGGGTTGTGATCTAGGCATCAGGATAGCTGATTGAAACAGAGAGATAGAGAACTGAGAAGATGGAAATAGTTGCATACCATTAAACAGTTATATAACAAAGGAGGTCTCCCATGAATATATGCCCTGGAGCCTGAGATTCACAGATTTAAATACCATCCCTAAAATATACTACCTGTATGATTTGGGGTAGATTCCTTATCTTCTCTGGAACTATCTTACGCATTTGAAGAGGAGATTAAATGAATAGGTACAAGTGAACAACCTAGTACATTTTTGAGAGGGAAAGTAAGCCATTATATTTAGCATAAGATTTTAATGATCAGGAAACTGTAATCTATGTCCAAGGACTAGCTACCATATTAACTCAATCCTTTTCTCTATATACCTTCAGTTTCACTCTTACTGTGATTTCTGATCTTGACTGCAATAAACTCATGCTGACTCAAGGGTTTATCATCATCAAAAAAAAAAACCACTATAGATATTAGAGCTAAAGGGGGATCTTAATTATGATTTACTGTGACTCCCACATTGTACAGTTAGGAAAATGCACCAAATGGGAAAATGACTACTGTCAATGAATAACTTTCACTGGGTTGTACACGTATGGAAACAATTGTACAAGATTGGTACATATTCAGTGTGGTACTCATTGGTCCTTTACAAAGATATATGGCATCTCAATATGGTAAGCCTTATTAGAATAAACACAGTGACTAGCAGAAAGATTAAACAAATGATTAGAATTTTGATTGTTGGGACTCTGCATTTATAGCCCAAAACTTACCTCCTTATGTAATGAACAACAGAACAACAGAGATTAACTTTTAGTCTTCAGTATATGTGTAAAGAAATACATGAAGTCCAGCATTTTATGTATTTTATGTAATTATCATGTTGTAACAGCCGTGAAGACAATTGTGTACCTTTGGTTAGGATCAAACAATGCTCTTCCATATCAGTACAATCATGAAGTCACTTAGAAGAAGAATGCTGAAAAATAGCTCAAGTTGGTGAATTGTGGTGGTTGCTGTGAGTGTACTAAAATCAGCAGGAGTTGTTAATGAAACCATTATCTCCATGTGATTAATGTCTGCACCCAAGCATCTCGTTTTAGGGAAACCTAAAACAAGATCGCCACGTTATCACTACAAATATAAGAAACCTCATGCTAAAATAAATGGTTCAATTAATTATGCTGCATTTTTCAGGATGAATTTCAAGTAAAAACACACAGCGTCTCTGATTAAATACTAGTTATTAGAGCTTTTGATATGTCATCCAATTGTAGTTACCTTACCATGCCACATGCTGTTTGCAAATTCATAATTTTCTCTTTAATAAATTAAATGTGAGGAATTGGGATGCGTGTGTTATATTTCTCTTTTGATTAGGTTAACTCTTTCTGTACCATACCAACTCTTTGCTTTCTCATCAGTTACTCAGAGTAATTATTATCGGTTGAATTGGGTTTCCCCAAATTCATATGTTGAGTCTAACCCCCAGTACTTTAGAATCTGGCCTTATTTGGAAATAAGGTCTTGATACAGATGTAATTAGTTAAGATGAGCTCATATCGGAGTAGGATGGGTCCCTCCTTCAATATGACTGGTAGACTTACGAAAAGAGTACCATGTGAAGAGAAAAACACACACAAAGGGAGAGTATCATGTGAAAGTGAAGGCAGAGATTGGAGTGATGCCTAATTCAACGAATGTCAAAGACTGCCAGCAACCCACCAGAAGTGGGAGGAAAGGCCCAGAAGAGATTCTCCCTCACAGCCTTTGGAAGAAATCAACCATTCCAACATCTTAACCTTGGATTTTCTAACCTCCAGGACTGTGAGACAATACACTGTTGTTTAAGCTGCCCAGTTTGTAGGTAGCCCTAGCAAATGAACACATTAATGATTATAAGAATAAATACTAAAGTATATGAGGTACTGCCATAAGTACCATGAGATAATAATATGCTTTGCACAATAAATTATTTTTAAAATTTAGAATGTTAAAAATTGTACTATACTATATAACATAAAATTTTTCCTAAAAAAAATGAGTATTATTCAATGCAGAGTCATCCCAGAGAGAAATATTCATATAATTTACTTTGATTAGGACTCACACATCTATAGGATGAATGACCCCACAGAGAAGCGAGAAGAAACCAGACTTGAGAATTATAATGCACAAAGGCCTCAGAACCCACAACCTCGTCTTCTTAAAATCTCTGACCCAGTTCTTATAAAACTCTTTGCTGGCATGTGAAATCTGTTTCTTTGAACTGGGAAAGTATGACCATTTGGAGATATGGGACGGTCAGACTACTAATCCAAATTTAAATAATAAGTGACTATTTTGCCCTATTCATTTTACTTACAACATTTCATTCAGAATAAGAAATTATATGTTTACAGAATCAAACAGCAATCAGTTTACTACAGCAATCTTGATCAAGCTAAGTTTTCACATGTGCACAAATTTTGCTAATGCGTTTGGCTTATACCAATTAAAGATAACGTATTTGGGATTTGAAGAAGGAAAAGATGCTTTAATATAATGGGGAGTCAAATCCTCTGATAAAGCATTTCTGAAACCTTTACAGGTTCATTCTAGTTTTCTTTAAGTAATTTTCCCAAAGAATTTTTCAGTGTATGAGATGTAGAGAAAATGTGATTCTATCAGAATCAGATTATTATATGCAAACCATATGTAAAAATTAATCTCATATTGTTACCAGATTGTAAATGTTTTGAAAGCCCATAGGATACATTAGTAAATCTTTGTATAGGACAATGGCTTGTACCTAGCAGACATCTTAATATGCAGTTGTTCAAATAAGCTAATTAACACTTTGTGTTGCTCAAAAATGCAGCAGTCAGTGGACTAAAACCACAAATAAATAAATAAACCGTTTTGGCTCAGCATATTCAAAAGCTTGCAAAAGTAAAACAAAAATCTGCTACCTTTGTCTTTGGTTGAAAATCCACTACTGTTAACATAGTCAGTACCTCTACTGAGGCAACTGTACCCTTTTTCATGGGTGATGAGCTTCAATTACTTTTATCACGCACCTCCCTGAGGCGCACCTCCCTGAGGCGCACCTCCCTGAGGCGACAGGGAGGAAGATCTTGCCACACTGTTTTTTTTCTGCCTTTTATTTTTCCTGGCATTTTCCAGAACACCAACTCCTTTCTTTTGGCTCATCTTGCTTTTTATTGACTTTTTTTATTGACTTCTACCTGATCACTTGATGGACTTTTAATTTTTATTCGACTCTGTTCCAGCAATAACGTGTAGATGTTATATAACCTTATTTTCTCCCTGCTTGTGACTCAGGGCAGTAATACCCTTCTCTGATGAAGGGAACGGGCATGGTGTCACTGCGGTCACTTGCCCAGAAAGACTTCAGGAAGACAACGCGAGGCTGGGATGGCAAGAGGATAAAACAGGCAGGAAAGCAAAACAGCTGATGGATTTTCCTGGTTAAAAGGAAATATAAATAAACTTTAAAAAGTATGTATGGTTTTCCTGTTGCTCAGCCAAACCTACAGCCTCCATATCCCAAGGCCACCTTAACACAAAATATGGCCAATTCATCGGTGGTGCCAGCAATTTTTGCCCCCAACTTATTATTTATCTACATTCTTCTAATTCTGATTATCTTGCCCCCCTTTTCCTTCTTTATCTTCTTCACTTCAGTATCTCCTTTAATTACCAACCGCTGAGGAATATCAGCCAAGGTCAGGAAGTAAGTGTGGAATTCCATCTCCCACGTTCTGTCCACTTTTGCTTAAATCGGACTCTCAACTTGCCTGCAATTTCTCCCAGGGGCTTACATTTGCCCATGTCACCACTTTGAAATAAAATTCATCTCCCATGCCCTAGGCACAGGCTGTTAAAAAATCTTGAAGTTATAATGGACCCTTGAGTCACAGCTGACTCTAGGTGTTGAATGTTTTTCCCCCTTTATAGAGAAAAAAAAAAAAAGATAAAAATTCATTTTCTTTCCCTCTAGCCCTAGGACTATATGCCTGTGTATTGCTATTAACTTACAGACTGACTGTTCAACATGCTTGATGATAACACTAATAACAGTATTTTATCACCTGGAATATAGACAAAGCAAGATCCTAACTTAGAATAGACCATAGTGTTGATGTTTATATGGGCTTCCTAAAAAGTACTTCTAAATAGATTTAATTCAGTGAGTTCAAAACCTATCAGCCAGATTTTTGATAATATGATCCTGCTGTTTAGTACTTTTCCCGAGTCCTAATTTACATGAACATTGATCTGATCTCATGCCTTACCTAAAAAAAGCTCTTCAGAGTCATACACCATCTCTTTACTCTTCCCAGTTTGGGGGAACACACACGCAAAATTAATTAGAAGGTAATTAACCAAATTTATGAAAAATTTAAAATGAATTTCCTTCAAATAAGGGCTGCTCTAAATGTATTTAAAATAAAACAGGTTATTCTAATCCTTATCAAATGTGATCAAAGGCAATTAGAATTTCTTTTATTTTTTGTTGGACCATTTGAGTTTCTTAACATGAGGTGTAGAAATAATAATTTGGTAACAGACGTTAGGAAAATAAGATTTTCATTTTGCTGACTAGAAAAATGATTAACATGAATTCCTGTTCACCTGCTGAGGCTCATTAGAATACAGTCTCCAGGAAGGCAGGGATTTTGTTTATTTTGTTCCTTAGTGGCATGTATAGTGCCTGGCACATAGTAGATGTTCAGTAAATATTCTGAATGAAGTTGAGTGATTTATATGAAATATTTACATAGAGTACCATACCTCTTTGACTTCTTAAAGTCATGGATTATGCCTTATTTGCCTAGGCATCTTTATACTTTAACACAATGCCGGGTACTTTGTTGCTGTTCAATAAATATTTGTTTAAAAATAAAAAAGAAAAGCTTTCCCATGTGGGTGGGTGTATGAATAGAGCCGGAGTAAGGCCCTCTCTCACACAGACCTGCACTCTGATCTCACGTTTTGAGTTCAGAAATTATCCCCAGAAGGCCTCTGTGCAAATGAGTCTCCAGTCCTGGTGAGGACAAGAAAAGCGCAGAAACATGTTGCTACCATTGACATACTAGGAAAGTGACATCTGTCAGATTGGCCTACTGTCCAGATCAGGGGCCCGAAGGGATGAGCCACAAGACAGGTACATTTTAGCTTAAGAGAGGCAGTCAGCTGCCCCAAGGGGATCAGATGGAGGAGGAGGTCTTGGGAAACAGTCTCCAGAACAGGCCCAAGCCGCCCCAGGTGGACCTGATGGCTTCAGGCGAGAGAGAGAGAGAGAGAGAGAGAGAGAGCGCACAAGCGTGCGCACTGAGCTGAGCTGCAGGGATGCCAAAGGCGCTGGGCCTGCTCCAGTTTGGTCCTGGGGTTGGCTCTGCTTCCACAACAGAGGTTTCATCAGTAACAACATATGTCTTTCCTCCACAGATGAAGTAGAATTGCTCCCTTGGGAGATTCACTTCTTTGCATTTTAAACTCTGTGACTAACTTAAAAAAAAAAATGGGGGTGGGGGCAGAGATCCCATTGACTCAAATTACAGTTTTCATTCTCCATCAATCTTCATAATATGGCAAATAGATTCTGTTACTTGATGTGCTGAAAAAGTAAGACATGGAGTATATTATGCAACTTCCTGCAACTCTAATTAAGATTCTTACCATTTTGAACCTGCAATATACACACGTTAATCTCAGAAGAAAACAAAAATTAGAGCCTCTTTCAACATTATGCACAGGGAGCCATTAAGCTTTTCTGTATCCTCCTAGTAAGCATCCCTGCTGCAGCCTTCCTACAGGAATGCCACTGGGGGGTACTCTGAGCTCTGTGGGGGACGATGGCACCCTACTGAGCATGGCAGGAGTCTATAGAGGCTGGAATTTTCCTTAAATCGCCTCCATTCCTTCATCAGACTCAGCATACATACCAAGAGCCTTTCAATACAGCCCGCCTCTTGAATTACTTCTCTGCACAATTTGTGTGCATGGTTTAAGGAGCCCAAAAAGTTTTCCCAGATGTCATGAGGCTCTTGGCAGCGAATCAAGTGGCCTTTCCTTAGTAACATATTGGTATCAGCTACCTCCCTCTGTTGGGAAAACAATTCTCCTTATACAAAGTATTGTAACAGTCCACAAGTCTGTCTCCTCCACTGGATTTTGAGTTCCTTATAGTTTTGAGATCTGAGAATCTGACCTATTCTAACACGGAACAACATACTTCCCCACCCCCACCCCCACTCAAAGTTGATGCTAAGTTACAGCTTATAGTTTATTTCTTTGAACAGATCAAGGTGCTTTGACATCTCTTTTCTCATTTGATCCTCATTGTCAGTCTGGCAATAAAACAGAAGATATTACAGTTTTCATTCTACTGATGAGGAATATGAAATTCATAAAAGGTGAAACCGAAATATCTCCACCACCAGGTAATGGTAAAGGCAGAATCTTACCATATCACACTACCTCTAGAGACTATATTTGGTTTGGCAATGATTTCTCAAAACTTAATGCCAAAATGTTGAACTTATTCTATAGTTGTAAAAAGCGGGAGACAGGTATAATAGATATAAGATCCATCATATTTTTTGTTCCTTTATATAAACAAAATTGCTAGTTGGTCTATATTTTATGCATCAACCAATTCTCATCTCAGCTAGCTAATATGAAAAAAGGAAACTCATGGGCATGTTTGGTACCTTAAAAGCCAAAAACAAAAACAAAAACCCACAAAAAACCCAACTATTTCAAAAATAATTTCCCACAATAAAAATCATATTACAAATGAAAAGTTAGCAAGAGTCCACAGAAAATAGATTGGCAGAAAATCTGAAGAACTGGCTTCTACTCTTACTTGTCTGTTCCCAGACCACTTAGCAGTTTTGTCTAATTGGGGTAGGGGTGGAGGGAAACAACAATATTTAACCTCTCTCAAATTCCATTTCCCAGGGTGCCTGGGTGGCTCAGTTGGTTAAGCCTCTGCCTTCGGCTCAGGTCATGATCCCAGGGTCTTGGGATCAAGTCCCCACATCGGGCTCCCTGCCCAGCGGGGAGTCTGTGGCTCCCCCTCCTTCTTGCTCATGCTCATGCTCTTTTTCATTATCTCTGTCTCTCTCAAATAAATAAAATATTTTTTAAAAAATGAAATTCCATTCCTTGAGCTGGAAAACCAGTTGATACTCCCCCTATTTCCTAAGATTGTTGAGAGATCAGTAAAACAATATAGGAGTAAGTATTTGAAATATGCTAACACATTATGCAAATGGAAAATCTTTTAATTATTAACCCCCTGGATTCGGATCTGATTTATTTTCAATTTTAACATTCCTCTACCAATTTTAACTCCACAGCTTAATGACACTTGGTACACAATTTTAAATATTTAAATTTTACCTAATTTAATATTTAACCTGAATTTCCCCTCACGTGTTTTAAACCCATTACTTCTTGAAGTGTCTGTGTTGACTAATGAGAAAAATAGGTCCCTCTCCTCTCCATAACACCTCTTTATACATCTGTAAACAGTTATCATGTGTCCCCTCTGCCTTCTCTCCTTAAGATTGAACATTCTCAGGTCTCTCAGCCTTTTCTTAGAGGCCCCATTTTCAAAGCCCTTCATCATTTTTTGTTGCTCTCTTTTGAAACCTCTGGCAAATTTGCCTATGGTTTAAAAAGTGTGCCATCCCAAATGGAACATGGTACTCCTATCAAGGTGTAAGGATTGCCAAGCAGAGTCCAATAATCACATTATTTATTTTATCCTTGACAATTCTGCTAATACAACACAAGGTAGCAGTTGCCTTTTTTGTTTTTTCTTCTTCTTTTTTGTTTTTAACAGCATCACACTATGGACATCTTCTAAGATGTTAACTAGTGTAAATTAGCGCTCCTGAGGACAAGAATTAGTAAAATTAACTTACTAATCTTTCCTTTAGTCACATTACCTAGGGCAGCATTTCATAAATATTATGTGCTTAACAAATAGAGAGTGGTTTCATGAATCTTACTTGTACCTACAAATGGTAGTATTTATTTATTTTTTGATTTGATGAAAAATATGATCCTTCATTTAAGATTGAAACATATGGAGGAGTAGAAAATCCACAGCCGACTCCTGTGGGATTATTAAAAAACACACAATAAAATTAGCCTAATTACTTTTAAAAGCAAGTAATTAGAATGACAGGTAAAGGAAATTTTTACTAAATTTTATTTACATAATACAGCTTTTCATTTACATGGAAGTTTCTGGAAACTCCACCAGAATACCAGAAACACAAACCATGAAACTAATGACCAATTAACTTAAAGTCAATTACTGTATGTAATGTGATAGATGACCTTATGGGATTTAGCTGGACAGTCAAACTTGCTTAATACTTGGTTTTGTAGGACCAAATCTAGAGAAAATATGAAAGGATTTGGCAAGGTCAGTGACTACAACCCAGGAAACCTTGATCTTCTATTGTATCTGCTGAGCAGAAAAAAAATCCTACCTGCTGTTCTGAATGTCAAAATGCAAGCCAGGAACCCAGTAGCTATATCAGGACTTCCTTTGCCGGGAACTAGTAAATGAGAGCAAAAAATGTAATCTCATGCAGATCAGGGATTGGAGTTAAAGGAATCTGAGGCAGTGATGATACCTTTTATCCTGTATTATGAACATTGTATCTTACCAGACTAAGATTCTGTTGCCACAATGTTACACAGTGAGAAAATACCAAGTGCATTGGTAACAATGTAGCTAATCTTCCTTAGCTATTCAGGTGAGTAATAACCCATAGTTTTAAATACAGCCCTTTCAGAGGAGAGGGAAGAAAGATCAAGGAAAGAGCAAAGATTCTCCTAGAATTTTAACCATCCCAGAATAAATTATGCATCCTGGACTACAGATTTTAAAAAATACTTGGCAAACATACTTTAGTATGGCTTTTCATTGAAAATATACAAAGCCAAACTAACCAAAAAACATTTCACGATAGCTTTAAGAATATCATTGGCTAAAACAAATACATATCTTTGAAGAATAAGCCCCAAGAAATTATGATTGCTCAGTTATTGAGTATGTACTAGAAATTTACATTATACTAGAAATTTTAGAAAGGGCCTAAAAATTATAAACTATATTTTAAAAATAGTTTACTCAGGTAGCAGGACAAAGAGTTATAAATATGATACAATCCAACCACCAATTTCAGTTCTTCACCTACCTGACCACTGGTCAACCTTTTATACTAGTGACCATTACGGAATATTATGGAATTCATCAACCTTTCCTTGACTTTCAGGTAGGTCCTTTATCTGCATTTGAGCTATTCCTTCTTGGTTGTCTTTTATTATCCTGGAATGCCTTCTATCCCCCCAAGGTCTATTCTTGACTGTAAGTCACTGAACGCATTCCCATGGCTTCAACTTCTATTCATATGCTGGTGAACTCTTTTTAAGTTAAGACTCTCTGGTTACATATTCAGACTCAAGCTACCTTGAACAGAAGAAGGAACTTACTATTCAAAGATAATGGTGTGTTCTGGAACTCAAGTCCAGGGACACAGCCCAGCCTAGGAAAGGTCTTTGCATAGGGAGTGGGAAAACCTTCAGGCATGCTCTCCTTCTACTTCTCCTCTCTCTGTCCTCCTGTCTCTCTTTAACAGCTTTAGTTCTCTATTTCCTCCCACCCCACAGCAGTATACATAAAGGTTATGTTCAAGAGATAAGGTAGACTGATGGGTTAGCTCTGAATTCCAATTCCAAATTCCTGTGAAAACTAGATCAGTTCCACTGGGTCAGGCATTCATACTTGTCCTAACAGTGATCAAGGGTCTATGGCACACGTGTCTCTCCCTGGGGGAGGCAGAGATAATGTGGTAAAATGGAGTAACTGTGTGCAGACCAATAGCTTAAAGGATGTCTCAATCAACTGCCAAATCTATGTCTATAGCTTAAACTATTTTTTTAAGGTTATGTCCTAATCTAGTATTTGAGGATTTTTTATTATTGTTGAGAGCTTAGCTTTGGCTATAGCACACGACTGAGCAGAAAAATAGCAGTATATGATAATGGTTAAAAGTAGTCAAACAGCCATGGATTCTATTCTGCATAAGGCCTTTGAGATCAGGAAACAAGTCTACTAGATACCAGCTACAGTCTCATTGTCCAGTACAGTGTCTAGTGCACAAAACACTACCAACAACAACAGCGAGAACAAAGTAAATGGAGAAATTAATCACTTTTGAAAACAACAGACACTGCTAGTGTCTTTTCCTGAGATGTGATGTTTAAAAACCTTTCATTTCATATATGCAGTTTAAATAAGTAGTAATCCTAAAAATATTGTCTTACACGTGCCCACAAAACAGAGATAATGTGTCATATTAGATACAAGGGGGAAAAAAAGAAAACTCAAAATAAGATACTTGCTGGAACTTTTTAATGAGGCATTAACAGCTCTGTAAATTAAAGTTCTAATTTGCACAGTTTTATGAAGCAAACAAGGAGAGAACAGCATCAGATTTGGCTGTTGCTTGCTGCCTCCACTCAACACATTTTAAGTGAGTGTCAAATTGATTTTGCAATACTTAATTATATTTCTCTAATTTTTTTGACTACTGAATTTATAAGTATGCAGAAGAAATCAGTTTTCAGCAAACTAGTTTTCTCAGTTAAACTTAATAGCATAGCACATTAACACCAATTATGCGAGCTATGAAAAATGCATGACAGAGGCGCAACAGAATCAAAGAACTGGTCAACGGCATATTCAAATGTGTATTTCATATTTTTGCTGATTAAATTTCTTCTTGTGATAAAATGCCTGAAAAATGGACAAACCACAGCTCTCTGTGTTCATAAAAATTTCCGTCCTAATGTCAATGAGATCAGAAGAAATCCCTTTCTGTAGAGGAAAAAAAAACTATTTTGCTGAAATTGTACAGATTCTTGCTGTCACTATAGTTTAGTAAAAGTCATTTTCCTATGCTTTAAAGTATATAGTGGATACCAATTTATTTCAGTGAAATTTGCAGTGTTGAGCCTAATCTAAAGTATATACACTGCTTACATCTTTATCTAAAGGAGTTCAGGACCACAGGGCGCCTGAGTGGCTCAGTCGTTAAGCATCTGCCTTCGGCTCAGGTCATGAGCCCAGGGTCCTGGGATCGAGCCCCACATCGAGTCCCACATTGGGCTCCCTCCTCGGCAGGAAGCCTGCTTCTCCCTCTCCCACTCCCCCTGTTTGTGTTCCTGCTCTCGCTATCTCTCTCTCTGTCAAATAAATAAATAAAATAAAGCAAAATAAAAAAAATAAAGGAGTTCAGGACCAGTAAATTAAATAATATAAAAACTGGTTGATTTTTCTCTAAATAAAGTTAAAGCAATTTTCCATCACAATGTAGATCAATGGTTCTCATTATTGCAAGAATCACCTGGAATTCTTTTTCTTTTACCCATTTTATTGAAGTATAAATTACATGCAATAAATGACATTCATTTAAAGGATACAGGTCAATAAATTTTGAAAGGTGTATACCTGTAAAAGCACCACTATGATTACTACAGAATATTTCCATCATCCCCTCTTTCTCAGCCTCAAGGAATCATTTAACTTTTTGTTACAGTAGTTTGTATTTTTTGAGAATTACCATTAAGTACTCTTCTGTCTTCTTTACTCAGCCCGTCAACAGAGATTGATCCACGTTGTTGTTGTATCAGTAGTTTATTCCTTTGTACTGTTGAGGAGTATCCCATTGTAGGGACATACCACAGTTTGTTTATCCATTCACCTATTGATGCATATTTGTGTTGTTTCTAGTTTGGGGCCATGGTGAGTATAGCTATGAATATTTATGTGCATGCCTTTTGTACAGACAAATTCTTTCGTTTCTCTTAGACAAATACCTCTGAGAGGAATGGCTGGGTCATATAGTATGTGCATGCTGAACTGAGTCCATATTGAGATCTTGTCAAAATACAAATTTCTAGCTATTTCCTCAGCAATTAGGATCTGTGGTAGAATTCAGAACTTGCTTTTGTTTTTTTTAACCCCTTATTCAGGCTAATTCTTATAAAGAAGGTCTTCTAACATTTTGTGAGACATTCTGTTGACAAAACTAACAGATGATTGAATGAAATGGTCACTTTCAATCAGTCAATCTATAAAAAGTATATGCACAATCTTAGTAAAAATATCAATTTAATTTAGCAAACGCTTAGTAAAAGCATACTTGGCATCAGCCTCCAGCCTGCAGAGTGATCTTATAAAGATGATAAAATTAAGTTCAAAATCCCAAATATGGTGGTCTGAAAAGTTCAAGATTGGCCCCTCCTTCTCGTATTTCAACCTCATGAAATACCATTCTTTCCTTGCTTTTTGTGCTCTGGCTATATTGGATTCTTCCGGTTTTGCTTGTTTGTTCATGTTTGTTTATTCATACACCGTGTTATCTCCCATACCAAGGCACTTATGCATGCCATTTTCTCTACCTGAGGTTCTCTACTTGTGTTTCCTGCCTAGCTAACTCAAATTGCATTTTTTTAGATGATAAAACTCTTCCTTTGGGAGACCTTCATGAATCCTCCAGAGTGGGCTAAATGCTCCTGTTATCTGATATGAGTTTTCTACATCTTACTTTTGGACTCCACATACTTGAAATCTTTTTTTTTTTTTTTTTGGCAACTTTTCAAATTGAAGTGTAACATAACAATAAAGTGAACACATTATCAGGGCATATTTTGGTGGACATTTACAAAGGAAACACACACATAAACACCTCTCAGAACAATGTATAGAATAATTCCACAACCTCAGGAACCTCCTTTTTCTCTTCCTTTTAGTTATTACCCCTTCTTATCCTGTTACCACTGACCCATTTCTCTATTTTTGAAACTTACATAAACGGAAAACTAGATTCTTTTGTTTCTAGCTTCTTTCACCCAGTGGTAGACCATGAGATTTATCCATGTTGCGTGAAGCAATAGTTGGTTCATGTTTACTTGGTCCTCTTTCTTGGTATTCCTAGTAATTTTGGATTGAATATAAGATATCATGTATAAAAAATTATAGACTCTTGTTGATGTTATCTCCTTTTAGCAAATATTGAAATATTTTTGGCAGGCAGACAACCTTTATCCTATCAGCAGTTGAGATGGGTTGAGGCTTTACTTCAGGCTTTGAGAAGACCCGTCTGTTTCTGGTTTACTCTTACTGATAGGATTTCAATGGATAGCCTGGCATATTTACCAGACCCTTCCTTCTTGGTAGGCCCTGAACTCTAATTTCTAGTCTCTCAAGCCATGCTTTCATTTTCCTAAGACTATGCAGTCTGGGAACTAGCAAATAAAACAGAAAGAAAAAGCAAAGATAAATTAAAGTCTCACCTAAATGGTTTTCCTTATTTCTAGGGTCTTAATCTCCCATGTCCTTGCAGTCCTAGTTACTCAGTAATGTCTTTGAACAATCACATTTTTAAGAAATTCTATCCAGTTTCTTTTCTTTTTTTCTTTCAGCATGAGGATTTTTTGCTCTCCTTCACACCTGAAAACAGCTCTGTCTCTCATAGCTGGAGACAGAAATCACTTATAATTACCTAATTACATGTTTGAAGCATGATTTTGCTGCAAGACTTTAAGCGCCCTAAGGTTAGGTATTCTATCTGTTTTGTTCAATACTCTTTCTAAAACACCAATCACAGCATCTGGCAAATGGGGTGAAATTGAGAAAAATCTGCATATGGGCTGATAAAATGATTGAGTTCTTTCATCTAAACATAGAGAGAGAAAGCAGAGCCAAAAGCCTTGAAAAACAGCTTACAGAAAATCGCAGCGGGAACCTAGTGAGATATATTTGGTTTCTTCATATTTTTAAAAGGATATAACGGTGCCATTACTATTTACGGACACATAGGGTGGGGATTAGGAAAAGTTTCATTTTGAAAATTACTGATAATCTTGAAGAAAGCATTTCAGATGAAGAAGTGGGAAGAAAAAAAGTAAGTGACAGACGGAGGAATGATTGGTAGTGAGGAACTGGACATGCAGAGCATCTTAGTTTTTAAGAAAACTGGATTATGAAGAAAAGAGAGGAAATAGTGTTAGATTAACAAGTGCATGTTAAAATGTAAAGGTAGCCACCAGACATGCAGAAATAAGATGTAGAGCATCTAAGTCTCTTGAGAAAGGAGAGAGGCAGCTAAAAACACAAAGGTCAGAAGTTCATAGATTGAATAAAATGAAGTCGAGTCTCAGAGATATGTAGTAGAGAGAAGTTATAAAAGAGTAGAGTCAAGATTTATGTAGTTTAGGCACATAAAATACATGTATGAATGGAAAAGCACATGATGTGAAAATCCTGAATGAAAAAAATGTCAGCCATAAATGCATGTATAACGATGACCACAAATATATTGTGGGCCAATCCTTTATGGTGATTCCTGCGCTTAAACCTTACGGTAATCCATTTTATGGATGAAGACACTGAGTGATGGGACTGGGAAGGGATTCATGCCAAGTCACACACTGCATGGTGGGGAAGCCAGATTTTAAACATGGGGAGTCTGACTTCAGAACCTGCTCTTTGCGCTGCCGCCACTGCTGTCTTCCTTCTGCACTATAGTGAACACCAGCATCAATACATCCATTGCCCTTGAAATAGGACTCAATCAGTTTGATGCTGTTAATCCATCCATAGCATTGATCACTGTTGTTTATAAAGCACTTTCGAGATTAAAAGTGCTTTTTATTGTACTCTATATGTTTATTATGACTGTCATCTTAAACCTATTGCAATAAGCCCTAATGATATGCATAGGTAAAAGTGTCAAAATATTCATTAACTTCAAAATTTAATAAGCCTAAGGAGATCCTGTATCTAAGAGATGTGCAACACCTCGTTTCCAACAACACGTTGTGAGGGCTATAGGGCAGAGAACAACTCCTATAGAGCACTCTCTAGCTACAACAATTGACGCAGAAGGAACTCCACCTTACCTGATAACTGAGGACCATTCATAACAATTTCTCCTTGTCTCAAGTACTATATAGCTTAAAACATACTTTCTTATACATTGTAGGCCAATAGAGGCTAAACAAATTGAGTTATCCCTCTAGGCTATCACAACTTCCCACAAGGTAGCTTTCAAAATTATGTAATATATTCTAATGCACCGGGAATGTTACCATTAATTCATTCTTGTAGCTAAGCAATCTTTCTTTTTTTTTTTTAAGATTTTATTTATTTATTTGACAGGGAGAGAGACAGAGAGAGAGCACAAGCAGGAGGAGCAGCAGAGGGAGAGGGAGAAGCAGGCTCCCAGCTGAGCAGGGAGTCCGATGCGGGGCTCGATCCCAGAACCCCGGGATCATGACCCGAGCTGAAGGCAGACGCCTAACGGACTGAGCCACCCAGGTGCCCTGCTAAGCAATCTTTCTTACATATTTTCCTTTTTTGATCTAACTCATTTAGCTAATTCTTTACTCAACAAACATTTATTGAACATCTGGTCCTCTGCTGTGCAAGGACAAATGTTGTAACAGAAGAAAATAGTCATAAATTCAGTCGGCTTGGGATCTAGCCAAGTGAACAAGCCATTCTAATAGAGTGTGGTAGGGATTAAAATAGAGACATTCTCATTTTCTGTGGTAGGATAGAGGAGAGGCCCCTAAGCTAGATTTGGCACCGGGGCAAGGGGGAGGCTATTCGGAGGAACAGCTCTGCTGACACTTTAGTGATGGGTAGGAATTAGCCCAGTGAAAGGAAGGAGAAGCATTTGCAAGTAAGGGAGGACATTGCAGGCAAAAGCATGGATCGAAGACCCAGGCATCTAAGACAGCAAGGCACATTCAAATGGCGGGGACGAAAGGCAGTCATAGAGCCAAGAGGAAACCAGGAGGTATATGGATGGAAAGATGAGGCTGGAAAGGTAAGCGGAAGAGTTCATGCAGGGCATCGTGATGTTGGAAACTACTGAAAAGTTTAAAGCAAGAAAATGGCAAGACAGATCATTAGTTAGAAAAACAGCCTAGATAAGAGTGAAACTGTTGGTATGGAGACCCACAACAGAGACCCGGATTAGGGACCAGTGGATGGTTCCGAGAGATATATCAGAGGAAGAATGGCCAGAGAAGGAACAATGGATGGAATGTTAGAAAGGGAGTGAGAAATTATATTCAAGAAACTTCCCAGGTTTCTATCTCAGGCAATTAGTAATATTCACTTTGGTAGACACAATGGTAAGCACAGAAGAAGGAATGGACTTCAGGGGAGAAAAATGAAGGAAGCAGAAGCCAAGAAAGAGGTATCTGCCTTCTTTTTCAATTTTCTGCCTGTTTGGGAGGGAAGATCATTATATCATTCATTCCCACAAACTTCCCACCAGTCCCTATCTTTCTTTTACAAAATTCTCCCAGGACTCGCTTTGTTTGTGAGGATGACATGGCCACCATTACCAGAGATGACTTAGGTGCCTGAATGTCTATAACGGTGCTTGTGCCCCTCCTTCCTCCTTATGACTCTTTTTTTGCACTTAAGTTCAAAGAACTTCCAAACTGAGGCTGCTCCTCAGTCAAGAAAATGTACGTAACTGAGTTTCCCTCCTTTTTTTTTTTAAAAAAAAAGCTTTATTTGAGAGAGAGAGCACACACATGCGTGAGCACAGTGGGAGAGGGGCAGAGGGAGAGGGAGAGAGAGACTCTCAAGCAGACTGCCCGCTGAACCCCGAGCCCTACCCAGGGCTTGATCCCGTGACCCTGAGCTCATGACCTGAGCTGAAGTCAAGAGTCAGACGCTTCACTGACAGAGCCTCCCAGGTGCCCCCTGAGTTTCCCTTCTTGAATATCCAAACAAATACCTGAGGACTATGTTTATGAGCTTCCTTCAATGTGTAGAACTTAAATGTGGCCTGCATATTTGCACCTCATATTGCCCCACTCAAATGGAATGCCTGGTGCATGATTTCATAAGACATTTCTTCAGAATATTAGAACATAGTTTTGAAAGATATGGCATTTTGGCATTGATATCATTTGAAATCTAATCTGAGTAGAAATGAAATTAATCTATACTCTCCTGTAGGTGTTATATGTATCCCAACAGATATAACATAACAGTAAGTATAGGTCTTTAAATATCTTTAATTTTTTTCCAAAAATAAATATAAAATAATTCATCTTATTTGATTGTTTCATAGGGGCTAGTTTCTCTATTATTGCTGACCATTATGACTCTTTTTCTGCTCAAAGTTCCTCTTTCTACACATTTAAGGATGAAAAGAAAACTAAAATTCATCTCTATTATATTGATGCTGAATGTCATTAAGAGATGGAGAATTTTATTTTTTTTCTTCAGCAAAGAAGCTTCGAGAAGATTTTTAAATGGCTAACATATCGTAAGAAAAAGACATTGGACAATTTATGTAGGTAAATGTGAGACCACATAGAAAACCTGAGGGCATAGTTGACACGGGGTGTTTGAGAATGTGGCGTGAGAATGTGGGAACAAACGTGCACTGTGTATAGCAGGTGACCATACATTTTGGTGTGATTGTAACGGAGAAGGAAAATGCAGACCCCTTAAAGCTGATTCAAAGAGTTATCAACCGACAGAAACAGTTTGCACCAAATGTAAGTATTATTCTATCCTATTGGCATGATAAATGCTGACTTGGCTTACTGAACACATAAATCCCTCTTGGGAAAAACTAGATGTTGTTTCAAGATATTTTCATTTATTAAGCATTACTACTATTTTTGTTGTTAGTTCTCTCCTGTTTCTTTTACCTGAGCTACCCTGTACTCATCTTTAGGGTTTTTTTTTTTTTTTTAAGATTTAATGTATTTATTTGAGAGAGAGAATGAGAGAGAGAGAGAGAGAGAGAGAGGATGAGCAGGGAGAGGGGCAGAAGGGAAGCTGACTCCCTGCTGAGCAGGGAGCCCAATGCAGGGCTCCATCCCAGGACTCCCAGATTGTGACCTGAGCGGAAGGCAGATGCTTAACCGACTGAGCCACCCAGGCACCTGATCTTTAGGGTTCTTGGCATTAGGCAGAAGAAAGAAAAATGTACTGTTAAAGATGAAATTATATATTAATTTAAGGAACAAAGACTAGACTCTTAACCAAAATAGGCAAACTATCAACATGACGTCTGTTCTTGTAAATAAAGCGTTTTTACCCAAAAAACTAGACTACCCTTATGTGTTTCTATATCACCTATGGCTGTTTTCATACCACCATGGCAAGCTGAGGCATTGGGACAGAGACCTCATGGCTTACAAAGCAGACAATATTTAATGTCTGGACATTTACAGGAGAACTTTGTGAACTCCTGCTCTAGATTGACACTGTACAAGTTAAAAGGCGGGGGGTGGAGGGAGGGTTCTTCATGCAAAGAGAAACTTACAATTTCATTCAATTTGACCAGTGGAGCAAGACCAAACTGGTAAAAGAAAAAGTCATGTGCTGAAATGATTCTTTTGTGAAATCAGAGCTAAAATTAGAAAGTGAAACTGAAATGACTCCCACACCAACCCCACCATTAACATTTCAAACACAAGGCAACTTCAAAATGTGTCACTTTAAAAAATACAAGGGTTAAGACACACGCAATCATCATAAACTGGCCTTGATGATGAATTTGGTGAATGGGGAGAAACATGGGCCTTTCCCCTCCAGCGATGTTATCGTTACACATCTCCACAAAAGGCAGCAAAAACAAAACAATTTTAATCCTTACTTCTTAATATCCCTCATCACCATGGCTTAGTCTGACTTCTGTGATTCTCAAAAGATAGGCATTTGGATCCTTGTCCCTACCAGTCCATACGGATACACTCAACCAGACATTCACACTCTCTTCTGATTCTGTCACAACCAGAAACACACCAGGAGCTTCTTTCTTCCCCAAGAGCCACTTCTCTAGTTTGTTCCCAAGTTCCATGTTTACTCTTGCCTTTATTTTTCCATATCATTACTGCCTGTTCATCAAACTGCTAGGCCATATAGGCAATGCATGGATTTGTTTTTTAATAACTATGACTAAGATCTAACATCAAAGGTAAAATAAAACTTGTGATTTAAATCTGCCTTGTAAGGACTTGGCATTTTATTTAGTTTGTTGTTGTTGCTGTTTTGTTTGTTTTTTTAAGCACTTTCTGGCAAAAGGACTTGCTCCCAGTCAGAGGACAACAAATACTGGGTGCCAAGGGTGTTGAAGGTCAGAATTAATACGCTTTTACTAATGAGTCTATCTGATATTTTCCCTGCTTGCACCTTCCCTATAACTGCATATAATCAGCTTTCCTTTAATGAAGTGTTTAAATGTCCCAGCTCACTATAAATAATAATAAAGCATATATATCATAAAGTAAAAAAATACAAAATACATGCTTTTAAGGAATATTGATTCAGGGAGTTGCATTTCTCTTTTCATAGGTCGGTCATTAATTGCATTTCTGTTTCCTAAAGCATTCAAGTTCAGTCATTTTGGGGAAGGCAAATACTAGGAGACAAAAATGTATGACAATCATTTAGTGTCCTTGAACAGCATTATTACAAAGAAAGTGTACAGAGTTCTCATCTGCAAAATATTCAACATCAGTAATCACATTTCTCGTGAAGACAAATAAAAAGGAATTACATCCAGGTGCACATGTATGCTCATCTCCCCAGTGGTTTGCTACAAAGATCTCCCCAAAGGCAGTCCCTGATTTCTGGGCAGGGTCACCAGTAAAGGCAGTTTAAAAGGCTGGTGTGATTGGCATCTGGATACTACAATCATCAAATCTTCCCCCAAATGATCATGGACCTGTTTTTGCTAATAGGAAGAAAAAGTGACAAGGAGAGAAAGGGTCACCTTTGGAATGCCAATCTGAGCGGTAGTTTAGTTTGCTGTTTTTACCAGGATCCTTTGGATTACTAGCGTTACATGGAAAAGACTAAATTTTTTGTATAAATCAAGTGGATTTACTCTGCATTCCTGAAAAAAAACGAGGATTTTTTTTTTTTTCCCTCCGAAGACACAATGATCACCCTGTCCCGCTGCAGTAGGGATGTTCTATTTGCTACTCCTGTTCTGGAAGGAGAAAGTACTGTTAACCCCATGTGACCAGAAGAATATTTTACAATGATATTTACATTATTTTCTAGATATAATATTATGAACTTCTATTGAATTTGCTGCCTCTTTGTATGCTCCAGCATAACCCAAGAATTGTATATCCATTTCTATATCAAGTATTTCTCTCCATATCATTTAAATTATCCCTAAAAATTAATGTATTCCCTAAGACTAAGAGAGAAAAATAAATTTATGTTAATCTTAAATTGTAAACATATTATATGAAAAAAATCAAAACTGAACAATTTACTTGAAAATCTAGTTGTTTTTAAACACACAGCAATAGCCTCTATTTCGAATTTTTGAAGCTACATAAATATTCTATATTCACTGACTGGAATTTTAGAAGTTAGAGGCATCGGTCATTTAGTGCAATCCTCAGTTTAATAAATGAGTATGATTAGATCCACAGAAAAATCATTTATCCAATATTTCAATACTAGGTAGATTAATTATTCTTGATAACAAAATTAAATAACACATTTTAATATAGAAGCTGCATATTACTCATACCCTAAATAGAACATTTAGGTACACACATCTTACATTACATGTAACAGCAGATGAATTAAGAGAATATTGATTTTAGAATTTCATAAGACTCTTAGAAAAGCTCCTGTCTCATGGTAAACACTTAACAAACATTTGTTAAATGACTAACGGTTAATAGCTAAAGTTTAATGACTTCTAAGTAATCTGTGTGATAGACACTGTGCAGCGTTCACAAGGTAGGCTATTGCCTTTCATCCTCACCTACTTCTAGACATAAGTATTGTAAGCAGTATTATTATGCCAATTTTAAAGAAAAGGAAACAAAGGTACAAAAACGATTAAGTGGTTTGTCTATAAACAATGGGGCCTAGATCTGAAACTTAGTCTGCTCCCAAAACATTCACTCCTAATCATAGAGAAATGAGGAAGTTAATACCTGATCTTAAATTTATACTATGATGTAAATGACTGATAATATACCCTTCCTGAAGATTAGATTTTTGAAAGAACACTTGTAGCCAAAAGGAAAAGGGACCAAAAACATATCCTAAGAAAGCTGTATCTGGTTAATTGTTCTTCCCAGAGGTAAATTTTGATAGAGTTCATTTACAATATAAAGCTAAGTAATTTATGATATTAAGCAACATGTTAGAACATATACTCATATTTTTGAATTGTTTTCATTATATCATATGAGATGAAAACATTTAAAGCAAATATGAAGAGGGGTGAGTTATATAGGAGATTCCCTTCTTGAACTGTAATACTGAGATCATTTATATTGAGACTTTCAATACATTGTTCATGACTATGGAATATGCTATGAATGTATTTATAAATCTTGTCATCAATGGGTGAAATCTAATTTCTTATATATATATACATATATATATAACATGTACAATAATATACATTACTGTATGTTTTGTCTTTGAATATTATTTGATATCTCCATTCATATTTCAGGACTCCTTTTAGAGTTTGATATTTTAAAATGAATAATTCAAAATAAAAGCAGATCTTAGCTCTTACAATTATTCACTTATTAAATATAATTAATCATTTTAGAGATTTCTAAAATTTATTCTTTAAATTTGCCAGAATATAAAAAACCTGCATGAAATATATAGAAATATGAGTTGATAGCACCATTTGCATATAGCATTTCAGCCCATTTAAAACAATTTCATTCAGACATTAAGCATCAAGCTTCTAGGAACATTCTGGAATCAATTGCTACAGAAAGAAAAGTGATCCCTAGGATGGCTTTGGGTATGCAAGCAAATAAATAAGGCCAACCCTATTTACTATTCATACCTAAAAAGCCAACAACTTAGAGACAAATCCAAAAAAGTTGCATGGCGTTGGGTAAGGAAGAGCTGAGTGATAATTATTTTACCTCCCATCCTTATTGATTAATTTTACATACTTCTTATTCTACAACTCCCAAAGAACTGTCCACGTATGCGCCTTCCCCCTCCGCGGCAAAGCACCAGCATTTGAATCAGAAGCTTCCAGTTCACATTTCAACCCTGACCTTGAGTGGCTATGATACCTGAGTCTCACTTCCTCTGTACTCAGAGGGTAAAATTTCCACCTACAAGCTTGTAGAGGGATTGAATTAAATAATATTTAAGTAAAACAAGTGGAAGATGCTCATTATACAAGTACCTCTCTGCTTAGGAAAGATGCAAGCATCTTTGAGAAAGCTATTGCACTGGTTTTGCAAACTTGTCCTAGCTTATTAATTGGGTAAACTTCATTTTTTAAAAAAAAATTTTATTGTTATGTTAATCACCATACATTACATCATTAGTTCTTGATGTAGTGTTCCATGATTCATTGTTTGTGCATAACACCCAGTGCTCCACGCAGAATGTGCCCTCTTTAATACCCATCACCAGGCTAACCCATCCCCCCACCCCCTCCCCTCTAGAACCCTCAGTTTGTTTTTCAGAGTCCATCGTCTCTCATGGTTCATCTCCCCCTCCGACTTACTCCCCTTCATTCTTCCTCTCCTGCTATCTTCTTCTTTTTCTTTTTTCTTAACATATGTTGCATTATTTGTTTCAGAAGTACAGATCTATGATTCAACAGTCTTGCACAATTCACAGCGCTCACCATAGCACATACCCTACCCAATGTCTATCAGGTAAACTTCATTTAACCATGGCTCAGCTCAATACAATTATTCAACCAACCCTGCCAATTGAACCAAAGGGTCAAACCAATGAATTGATGCACACCTGGTTTAAAAGTTAAAGAGAACCTTAAAAGTAAGGCAAAGCTGCTAATAAAAAGGGGCTAGTAATGCCCCAGAACGTGCCTGAATGCAGAAGAACATCTTATTCTCTGGGAATCACCAAACCTCCAGGGAGCAGTTCAAGCCAAAATTGTGATCTCCCCGCCTTGCCCTTCAAATAATGTGTACTCTCCAAACACATTTTCTATGCAGCTGGAGGCTTTGTTATAGACAGAAGGATCCTGCTTAGTTAGGCCGGTGTTTATGGCCTAACTTTTTTAAAGAGGAATTTGGAAAACTTCCCAGATGCTACATCTGCCCCTAGCCCTTGCACCTCAGAGTATAAGGCCGACTAGGGAGAGCGTGAAGATGACTAAATTTGTTAACGGTGGACGGGCCACTCTATCTTTCACTGCAACAACAGTAGGTGATCCCATCAAAAATCTGTCTGCTGGCTAGCCAGCAAATCTGAGCGGACAAATGCTTGCAGCAGATATACTCTGCTTAATGGAAATGAATGTTGTTTCCTCGAAGAAACCCATTGCAAGCCAAATGTTGGACCAGGAAGGCAATTTCTACTTCCATTTGAGCAAAGGCTTTTCAACTTTGTATCTATAGGCTTTTTAACTTTCTTTTCCACATTACCTATTTTTTCTTTCTTTTCCTTCCTTTCTTTGACATTTACGAATATTAAGCAGAAGTTGAACACTTCATGATTGCTTAGTGGCTGAATATCTAATACTCAGTGCGGATTTTGAGGCACCAGGCCACTAGGTAAGCAGGCATTCGCCTCAATATATCTCTGCTAGGACATCATTCATTACAAATGTGCATCAGCAGCCAGCCTCACTTCAGAGCAAACTATTTACTATTTTAAATAAAATAATATTTAAATAAAAATAAGCAATAATATTTGAGCCACATTTTATAGCTCAAATTCCACTTCATCGTCCTCAACACATGCAACATTTTCGAGACTATTTGCTCCAAAATGACTTTCTCCGGGATCGAATGAATATTGTTATGAGTTTACAGAATCATTTGTATCTTATATTTTGTATGTTTTTTTAAAAATTAGGAAAGTGACGTATGTAACATAAATAGTTACAGTTTTCTGCAATTATAGTGAAATAGTGCTTTTAGAAACTCGGATTCGGGAAGGTAACAGGACTTCCAGAGTACTGTAGGACGAACAAGACCAGGAGTTGTGTGAAACAAATGAGGCAGGATTATAGAGCCCCACACGTGAGGGATAGAGCCTGTCTTCTTTGAAAATTTTGGCATTTTGTTGGGGAATGTTTTGGCATTGATTTTCATTTTTAAAAATATATTGTAGGAAAATACTATTTTTGTTGATTTCTGAGGTAGTGTGTGTGTGTGTGTGTGTGTGTGTGTGTGTGTGTGTGTGTGCCCGAAGCAAGCTCCTCACTTACCCATACTGCCAACATATCCATAGAAGGTATGTTTTCCCAAAATTAGCTTTTCCCATAATGTTCTCCAAAAAAACCTACTGATAGTTTAATGCTTAAAAAAAGTGACAAATAAGGATTAGGCATACTGAGCTAAGCAAAGTTAGCTTTCTTATAATTGCTTTTAGAGGTTTTAATAACCTGATGTATACTGAGAATCTCCCCAGCACGGGGCATTTCTCACACTCATCTGCCTACAGAAGTCTTCTTTTTCAATAGAGTAGGTAAAGTAGTCTGAGGAATACATTCTGGTAAATGGTGTCCGAGAGTCATTTCCAGCATATACTTTGATATAATAAGGCTACCTTCCCACATCTGTATTTTTCTTTTCTTTCCTCTACTTACCCACATCTCCCCACACAGAATACTAAAAAGATGGACAAGTTGACACATCAAGATGAAGTTATAAAAGGTCTGAATTAGTATTTCTGTGGACAGGCATAGTAAAAATTCACTCTGAAGGGATATCAAAATAACAAGAAACACCTTGGCGCCTAGCGCCTCTTCAACAGAGTGATGTCAAAAACACTTACCGGTAAAGTCCGTATTGACTGGGTGTGTGGAACTGGGAAATTTATAATATCCATTCCCTATGAAACGAATTCCTTTCATCATCATGGCCGTGGGAGCTGGGAGAGATGACTCTCTTCTTTCCAGCTGATACACAGGAGAAGGTCCATTGAGTTCTTCAGGTGGGAGCCATCTAACACGGATGGTTGTGCTGTTGATTCCTTCCACCACAGGAGGCCTCAGTTGGGTTGGTGCTAAGTGTCAAAAACACTTGTTACATTCAAGAACTTAGCGTCTATCTCTGATGCAGTTATTCACACACAGGTACACATGCACTTGTGTACATCACACTTGAGATCAAATCAGTTGTGGTCTCAATTCTTTACATGGCTCTAGGAACTGAAGACACAATAGAGTTTATCTTAAATGTGACTAAACACCATGAAAAAATAGGTACCATAAAACTTTGAGGATTAAACAAAATTGCCTCTTGCAGATAATTTCTCTATTCTTTCTCACTCAGGAAAAGACATTTCACATTATAGTCTGTTGGTGCCCACCCAGATTCCCTTTACCAAGCTGGTACCACAATGGTGCAATGTGTCTGTCTCTAATGGCTCGTGGTTGCCCCCTTTTCTGGAAAATTCCCTTGCCTGAGTGGACACTATCTCACCCAGAAGCTACAAGATCCCTCATGAAACCTGCAGTCTGTGACTAGCTGTGACTACCGCCAGTGATTACTCATCACAAAGGGCAGAGCCCCTAGGCTTAACATGGCTTCAACTTATGGCCGTAATTCACAGAGGCCAACAAAGTAAAGAAAATGATTGAAATGGTCTAATTCGGGAGACAAGAGAGTGTGGGGTCTGCAAAGAACCCGGCCATGGTGAATAGTCACTAATTCATGCCAGCCAATGGATAATGCAAGAAGGATGACCCAAAGTTGCCCGATCTTTTACTTTGTTAAATATAGTCATTTATGTGTAATTTTTCTGATTTTTGAAGCTTAGCAACTGGTTTAAATGAAAACAAACAAATAAGCAAAACCACTCTGAAAGCCCAACAGAGCATCCACATGAAGAAAAGGAGCCTGTGAGCTCAGGGGTTTATGAACTCCGGTCCAGGTTCAACAGACCCAGGGCAGCCCCCTGGGCCCTGAAATGACCACAGTACCTCCAGGGCCTGTGCCTAGCAGCAGTGAATGCCCAGTGCCCAAGCACACACTGAGGCCTTGGCATACTTCGAGGTCCTGGGACCCTGGTAATTCTCTGGAGGCTTCTGGGAAACTCCAGGAATGAGTAACAGAAATAGAGATTTTCCCTACAACCTGCTGGAAAGGGGGTCAGGGTAACAACTGAGTTAATAAAAATAAAGTTTTGTTTTGATTTTTCTTCTTTTATTTTTATTTAATTTCAAGTTAACTTATGGTATATTATTAGTTTCAGGGGTAGAATTTAACAATTCATCAATTGCATATAACACCCAGTGCTCATTACATCAAATGCCATCCTGATTTTTCTTCTTAGACAGTTGAGTGTGTAGGCTGCGATTCATTCCCACTCAAAGTGGTTTGGCTGGATTTGAGAGGTACCATCAAAGAAAGGAACAAATGTTATTATCACCAAGCCTACTTTTTCAGGGTCTAAACCAAAGCTGTGGACTCTTAATTTATACCTTTGTTAATATAGCCTTCTGCATACACAAAGTCTTTCCCGGTTTCAATAAACATAAATTAAAATGATATGAATACAAGAATCGATATCCTTAAACCATGAAAGATAATTCACCTTAAAACAGCTTAGAACAAGTACTATCTGTTACTTTCTAGAAAGCTTGGCCAGCTTTCCAAAGAGAAACACTTAATTGTGATTCTATTTTAACTTTTCGTAAAGTAGAGGGCACTGAGCAAAATGTTCATCAACTTAGAAAGATAATTAACAATTCTGTTCATTTTCTGCCACTACAAACCATGTGATGTTTTTATTTTTATATATGTATGGATCTGTAAATTTTATGCATGATTTCCTTTAGCATTCCTTGCCAAAAATAGTAAATGGTGGGTTCTCAAAGATTTCACTCTACAAGCTATGCCCCATCTTCAATATAATCCAAAACAAAATAAAAAGCTGACCATCTAGAAATTTCTCTCCCCTCAAGTTTCTCTTCAGTGTTTGGAATTCCATTCCTGTATTAAAATTTAAGCATTGGCTATGAGTTTAACAGGGGAAGAAGGATTGTCAAAAATTTTTGTGTCCTGGGTTCAGGGAAGCAATGGAGGACCAATTACATAATTTTTTATTATCTAAAATTTGCTATTTAAAAGCACAAAAGAAGGGTGCCTGGATGGCTCAGTCAGTTGAACATCCAACACTTGATTTCAGCTCAGGTCATGATCTCAGGTTTGTGAGATCAAGCCCCACGTTGGGCTCTGCACTCAGTGTGGAGTCGGCTTGAGATACCCTCTCTCTTTCTCTCTCCCTCTACCCCTCCCCCCCAGCTCTCTCTCTCAAGTAAATAAATAAATCTTTAAAATAAATAAATAAAAGCACAAAAGAGGGATTTTGAACTCTTCTATTTTCTATATTCCACATAGGATTCCCTAGGGTTCTGGGACAAAAGGATTTGACATCTTAATTTGAAGCATACCATCTATTCCAATGATATCTAATGGAACTTTCTCTAAAGATGGAAATGTTCTGGATCCATGTTGTCTAATATGGTAGGCATTAGCCACATATGGATAGTTAGCACTTGATATGTGGTTAATGAGACTGAGGAATGGAAGTTTACATTTTATTTAATTTTTATTTTTATTTTAAGTTTAAATAATCATAAATGGCTATCATGGCTACCATACTGGATAGCAAAGATCCAGAGAATCACAAACTATACATTTTTGGTGCGTTGAGAATAGGATTTCCATTTTAACTAAATATTTAGAGAAATTAGGAATATACCTCCTGTACTTCTAAAGAACTAAAGAGTTTTATCCTTGTTTAAAAGTAGCCTCTTCTTCAAAGTCCCATTTGCTTGACATTTGGTATTCCTTTACTCCAACCACCCAGCTCGTTAGGGATAATGGTGAGGTTTTGTACCACTATGGTATTCAGAATCCCTTACCCCATTGATAGCATAATCCAAAATTCACTTCTTAACCAGGGCTATAAATTCAGAGTCAAACAAAACAAAAGGAATTCCAGCCACTCAACAGCTTTTTAAAAAATATCTCCTAAAAGTGAGAGTGCACTTTTTTTTTAATTTGGCAAAATGATTATAATCAATAAGGGCACTTTCACTGAGATTCCACTACAATTAATGTTGACTGTTTAAGTTCTAACAAGTAGTGGAACACTTCTAAATTAACAGGGGAATTATTCCACCAAGCAATTAGACTATTCTTAGGAAGTCAACTACAGAGAATGAGTCAAATTAGAGTATATTTTTTTATTCTCTTGCCTAAAAAAAACCAAACAACCTTCCAGCTGGTATGTTGTCATTTCACTTGGAGGAGTCAACCCAGCCTGTTTGAAAGGGTGAGCACCCTACTGAGTCATTATCTTCAGAGTTCCCTTAAGACCAGAGGGGGAATTTTCAATCAATTAAACTAGACTGGTCACACACACACACACACACACACACACACACACACACACACACACGTAGAGTGTTGAAAAGAAAAATAGATATTCCTGAACTATTAAACACGCTCACACAAATACAGACTCACTAAGAGAAAGGAGGTATAAAGGATTATTTTTCAGACTATCAAAGTAAAGGGATTATAGTTATAACTTTGTTAATCACAAAACAGTGAATTAAGAGACAACATAGAATAATTGAAAGGACTCTGCAGACTTTCAGAGATTATATTTTACCTTTTAATTTCCAATTCTGCATGACTTAAAAAATCACCTTGAACTTATATATGCCTCAGTTTTCCCATCTACAACATGAGGATACATTTTCATAGAATACCTTGACAATAACTGCTTTTAAAAATAATATATATGTGTATATGTATATATGTTGGCTAAACACATAATAATAAAAAAAGAAAAAAACTATATATATATATATATATATATATATATAATTGTATTAGGTTTTACAAAGCAAATTTCTAAACAAATCCAAGGCGCTATTATTGTTAGCCAATAACATCTTTCATATTACATATTATAAAAGGATATAATTCATCCACATTCAAAATCCGTATTTACTCAGAGAATCCTCTTATAGCTGTAAAGCAGAAAATGGATCTTCAATACCCATCATTTCAAAGAATAACAAGATACAGTCTGTTTCTACTTAGAATAAAATTACGATGTTTTTGTATTTTTCTGCAACTTCTTTGTATCCAGTTCCCAGCCTAGCTCCTCTATTTATAAATATTCTTTTATAAAAAGCTCTGATAATAGACATTCTTCTTTATGCAGCATTTATTACTTTATAATCTGATTAATAGCATATCATAATGCATAAATTTACATGTGCAAAATTTATGTAGTGCGGAGTTTGAGTGTCATAGGATAAGAACGGAAGGCTAAATGAGCAGAAGCTCTCGTTGATGGCAGCTCTCTAAAATCAAATCTCTTTGTTTTCAAGCAAGAGTTTGTTGCCTATGAACATTGCATGGCAGTGTCAATATCTTAAAACATCATCAACTTTCTATTACAAAGACAGGAATGCAGGAATTAACGGCCTTTTTATGTTTCAGGCCGATGTGGGGAGCAGACTAACATAACACATCCTCAGGCACTTTATCAATAGAACACGATTTTGACTTTTCCTCAGAAATGCAAAACTGTCACAAGAAATGTAAATTGCCCAAACATGGCTAGGCCAGAACACCTATGGAAGGGCACTGCGTTCAGGGCCTACACAAGAGATCCAGGCCAGGAAGCCAGGATTTCTCAGCTGGCGACCACCCTACTGAACTGCTCTCCAGTCAGTGTCCAGAAGAAAAGAGAGGATTCTTCCCTCAGAATCTCAGAAATCAGACAGCCTTGCCTTGGGCACTGTTTATTCTCTGACTGGAGAAACAAGAACAAAATCTACTTTACCATTTCCTCCTTCTTGGTTTACTAGTCTCCTTCGAGAGAGAAGATGTACAGTGGAACCAATGTGGAAAGGAGAGAACTGAGCTTCTAGGCTGGCTCTGTAGGTCCCTAGTTATGGAACACGGGCTACTCCAGTGTTTGGTCTCTCTGGTCCTCAGGGCCTCATCTGTTGAAGGGCACGATAGACCCGATTGTGTCTTCCGGTTTCAAAATTCTATGACTGAACATTTTCAAGCAGCGCTTCTCCGTGAGAAAACCAGAAGGCAGCCTGGACACACGACACACGGATCGTCTCAGCCCTCCAGGAGGCCAGCTAGTTTATCCCCTTCAGCTCTGAGCCGTCTTGTTTCTTTAACCCAGCGTGGCATAAAATTATTACGATTTCTCTATGTGTTCGAAGACATAGAGAACAGCCAGAAAGCACTGCTTTTAGGGAACTTAAGGGAAACCGCCTCCCTGGTGAATCAACACTACCTTTCCCAGCTGTTGTTCTGGTGATCATCAATAATTTGCACGTAACTAGCATCCTAGATGGGCAGAGGAGAGGATCCATGTGCTCTGAACCGCACACACAGCAGCAGCGAGGACAGTGAGCACTGTTCCCTAAAGCCCACCATTAATAAAAGGTAGCTGCTTGGACTGTAATTATGGCATCCTTGCTACCCAAACTTGAAGCTTTTATGGGGCTTATGCAATTAACTACTTAAATGCATCGTAACACTAGCTTCTCTGACAGCAAAGTATTGATTTTTTAATCATTTTCAAGTCTCTTCTAGCACAAATAAATGTACTACAGTTACAGTTAATGCACTGTGTACATGCATTAAATGCTGGTGTGACACAATTTATTATTTTGTGATATATAGAACTGAAGTTTGGCTTCTCAGAAATTAGCATCACCGATCCAATATCAGTATGGAAACTACCATTGTCCTTGATACTCCAAATCCTCTAACTTCAAAAAGCTAGAGACCTTTGTTAATAGGATAGTTAGGCTTTAAAAAAGAAAAGGAGGGAATGCTGGATATAAATCTTTTATATATGTCAGTGTAGGAGAAAATTAAAAATAGTCTAACAGAGAAGATACAGTTTATATTTTCCTAAAGGTGTCACTGTGGGACCTATGGCAACTTTGTTCAGGTAAGTTTTTGTCTATTTAATTTCTTTCCATGTACTTTATTTAGGGTACATCAATCACAATATTTTACATACTGCAGTCTCTCTGATCCAGCCAATTTTTACATATTCTAATTGTGTTGTTTTAACGCCTTTCTGTCGATAACACATTACAAAGCTCAGAGACTGTTTTAAAAAGTATGATTTCTGCATGCCAAATAGGCCAGCAGAGCCCCTAGTAAAGTCGTGTATCTGAATGCAGACGTGGAGACAGAGGTCATTACGTGTTTCACCAACAAGCCTTTTCCTTGGGTGCATCCACACATTCATAATTAAAGTTGGTGAATAGAAAGCAGTTAATTTTGTTTTGTTAGAAATAATATCATTTTAGTTTTAGCATCTAAGACAGATGCCAGCATTTCACTCCGAACAGATGGTAATTCCATCTAATAGTGCATCTCTGTATTAGTAAGGTCTGTTGTGTATACAAACAGTAATAAACAGTAGGTAAGGATCAAAATAAATTTTAATTGTTGACATTAAATTCTGGCAGCCACAGTTCTAAGGCTGCAATATTCCTTTTTCAAATCTGTCAGATTTACTAATGCCGCAAAAGCTTTGCTGAAAGCTGCCACGTCCCAGTTTCAGTGGAATGGTTTTTGCATGCCACCAGTTACGGATCTCTGCACCACGTTATCTGTTCCCATACACTGAAACGATTGTTCAAGAACAACATGGAACTGGTCCTACCATCCATGTGATGATCAGCCAGGATTCCTTTTAGAATGTTCCTGAAGGACGGAACATTTCATTAAGAGGTTAGTATAAGATGCTACACCCAAATTGCTACATGATGCATTAACAGTATTTCCACAGCCCCTTTCCCACCCTGCTCTGTAAGGGTCTCCCATTCAATATTCATTTTATTCTCTTCGCAAATCTGGGCATTCCTGAACTTCTCTGAAAGTGACATCATTCCTTTCATTTCGTTTGCTTTGCCGGAGTCTGAAGGATTTCCCTGACACTCAGAGCTACCAGCAGCTGCGCTCTTCCATAGGCTTTGCTGTGGATCAAGTGTGCCAACAAGCACCAGTTTGGGCCTGATAATGCCTCCAGCGATCTGGTATTACAAGTAGTAGCCGCTATTTATTTTGGAAAGCTGCCATGTTAAAAAAAAAATCATTAAAAAGCCCAGTTTGGCATTCAGGTGACTGTTCAATAACAAACATGCTTTGCAATCATATTTCTTTAAAAAAATGGATGTATTTTTTTTAATCATGAAAAATATATTGCTTCCACCATATGGGACAACCAACGACTCACCAACCGATTTAAGATGCAGCATATTGAGCTGACCATATGTTACAGTGCTGTTGAATGGCTGAGTGATTCATGCCCGTCACATTCTAGTATATCAATTAAAGCTCCTTGAAGTCTGCATGATTTGTGTCTCTGTTATTAAACCCTGCTAATTCATCCCACTTACACATCTGTTATAAATCTCTAGGAGTGCTGCATGATTCATGGCAATCTGTGAGCATGCTACAGCAAATTCTTCTCCTTGTAATTAACAGTAAATTGTTTTACTGCCATGCAATGAATTTTTCAGTTATATTGCAAATGAACTCCTAAATGTGCGGTTCTTTCTTAAGAACTGACTTATATCATTAGGCAATTAAAAAGTATTGCTTTGAACCAAAAGCTTTTAATCAAGAGAAATACAACTTAAACATTGCTTAAGAGCCACGGAAAGTTGACATGTTGGTTAAAAGTGTAAAATAATTTCTGTTATCGAAAGAGCAAAACAAACAAACAAAACCCGCAGCGTACTCAGGATTTCATGGACGCTGAGACACAGACCTGCTCCCTGGAAACACTCAGCGAGACAAGTTTGCACAGATACTGTTTATCTTCGAAGTTACTTAAGTCATCTGTCATTACCAAATTTCTCAGATTGCTTTACACTTCTCTAATTGTAAAACAGTGCCTTTATTCTTGAAATAAATAATTGGATAATTAGCCAAGTTGAATCATCAGAGGATTCCAGGGCTGTTCAAGTGTTCTTGTCAAAGGTGAAGTAAATTCATTTCAGCTCGCCTCGCAGCTCTTCGAAGAGGCTTTGATTTTTTTTCCCCACTTTCTTGGCAGCAGCTTCAGATTCATGAGTCCATACATCAAGTCAGTAGTTTAACAACAAATGGAATTAAATTCAAAGAAGGGAAACTAATTGAAGGACAGCAACAAAAGTGTTTGGTAATGTGCTTTTTAATATGGCATGCCACATTTGCATGATAATTTTTCCTTTTTAGCATGGAGCAGAAAGTGACTAGCTTAATGAGGGATTATTCAAGACAGGAACGAACAAAATGCATTCATAACTAAGAACAAAGATTGTATTATGAAACAAAAACAGGCAACCTCAGAGAAGTAACTGGATGATTGGTTTATGCATTATGAATAAAAAGATAGAAAAATATTTATATTAGTATTCACTAATGACTATATATACAAGATTGTTGTAATTAAAATTATAAATTAACATATTAAGAGTGCTTGTTTAATCACTCTGGGTCCTATTCGCAATGAAAAGACTCATGTACCTGCATGCGAACAATGTGTGTTTTCAACTGAGCTGCAAACAGCCTATATATTTTACTTTGGATTCAGAGAAAAACCTTAATGCACCACTAATTACTTGCTTAATGGGAGATGGGCACTTCTAAGCTGGAAGCGTAGAGGTCAATTTATGACAGGCAAAGGAAATACACATCATTCGCCCAGGAATGAAGCTCCAGAAGGAATTTCCCTTAAGAAAGGTTTAAGCTGTGCTGAATTCACGAAGTGTGGAAGCACACAAATTTCCTACATTGGAAGGGTAATCTTAAAGAAAAAAAACAACAAGCACTCTAACAGGGCTGGGGCCATTCGTTCACCACCCTCAGACACCCAAAAGCAACTCCTGCGCCACCAAAGACCCCGCTTGGAGACTGTGCTACGTACAGAGAGAAGCTCAGCTGCTCCTGGGCATACCCCTCCCGGCAGATCAGGTCTCAGGTTTGTCTGGGGCACAACACTAAAGGAGCAGCAACACAGTATTCTGGATGAAATGTACTGATTTTAATCATATCCCTCACTGAAAAAATACTTAAAACAAGAGCAAACTGTAATTCTCAAGCTTTCTAATGAAAGCCAGATAAATCTTTACAAGTATCTTTTTGATTTCTGTGACTGAGATTTAAGGAGGAAATATGCTTTCGTGAATCAAGGCTTTGAAAAGGCTGTACACTACTCCTAACTTTTGGTGCTCTTTTGCAAAGTTTTTGAATGGTCACTGGCTCCTTTCAATCTCCCATAATGAATTCATGTGAACTACATTTACACTTTAGAGTTAATTCCCTACACATCCATTAGAATTAGTTGCAGTAATATATTCCCTCCGAATCGCAATATTATGACTGGAAGAAACGGGGGCAGGAAGAATCCTAAAGCTGCAAGTCAACTTTTATTCCTTCCCTACAGCAAACCTGTTGACTCCTCAAAGGGACTGATCTTCTCATTGTTTCTTTCTATGACTTAGTATCTAGGAGTTATATCCAGATGTTTAATCTTAAAATCTTAGAAGAAAACTTCCATTTACTGAACATAAACCTTGTAAGAAAGATACTGGATCTGTAATTGCTGGGCTTTTCCTTATATTCCAACAGAAACAAGTAAGTTCATTCTTACTGATCTTTAAAAAGACATTTAAAATGATGTCTTTTAAAATAAATCAAATAGCAAGCAAAAATTATTTTTCCATACTTTTGTCATGTAAGTGACTTTATTCTCTGCTTGGCAAAAGAAGAATCAGAGTTCTGACCAAATGTATTACAGGATTAAGAAATAAACATTTTCCCAGGAGAACACTAAAATAACTTTTCCTTCAGAAATGAAAGCATTTTACACAGAAACAAAAGACTATGGACTCTAAGAAACAAACTGAGGGTTCTAGAGGGGAGGGGGTTGGGGGGATGGGTTAGCCTGGTGATGGGTATTAAAGAGGGTACGTTCTGCCTGGAGCACTGGGTGTTATACGCAAATGATGAATCATGGAACACTACATCAAAAACTAATGATGTAATGTATGGTGATTAACATAATAAAAAAAGTTAATGTATTGCTTTTAAGGGAAATTAGGTAGAAGGAAAATTTTGGCAAAGAATGAAAAACAATTTTAAATTTACACATTTAGAACATTTTAAATTTACCATTACATCTTCTCCTGCAACTGCTCAGTCCTTCACATTCCAGCTTCTGCTTCAACCACACTAGAGTTCTCCCCAAAGGGACACCAATGCCACCTTCCTTGTAGATCACATTCCTCTTGCTTTGCCTAGAGTACATGATACTACTCTTCCCTTAACTTTTCTAATACTGTTCCCTCAAATTCTGACCATTTCTCTACTTTACTTCTCCTTTCTCTTTCTCCCAAAATAAGAGCATTCACTAAGATCCGAACTTTTATTTTGTATTTTCTCTGCTTTCACTAATTCATTACCATCCACAGTTTTAGTTTTATCTATATGCAATAATTACAAAGCTTGTATCATTGTTAAGCCCCGGATTTGCATTTTCTGCTACAGGCTCCTTATAATCGTCATGGATGTGTCTCTATCAAAGCAAACTTAAACTCATGGGTTTATTTCTCCCATGTGCTCTTTCTTCATCTTTCTCATTATCTTTAATGGCATCACCATGGGTCTGCAATATTTACTGTCATCTTCAATTCTTCCTTCTTTTTAACCTGTGGATTTCTCTTCCTTGGTCTACCTGCATTCCCTTCCTTCAATCTTTACTTCTATTCATCTGACTTACTCCCTCCCTGCCTCTTAGAAAAGTCTACCAGACTCTATTTGCACACTCTCTTCTAGTCTATTCTACATGCTACTGCCAGAGAAATTTTCATAAACCCCAGTTTTCATCCCATCGGTACCTGGAACAGTGCTAGTCTCTAAAATAGTGACTAGGATGGCATGTGTCCAGTAAATACCTACCCAAATCCTAACCAATCCTTTAGAGTCCACCTCAAATGCCATTTCATCTGAGATAACTTCCCAATCTCCCAAATCAAATATCCCATATTCTATCTTCCCATAGCTTTCTTTTGTCCTTTATCCAGTGCCCCCAGGTGTTAACCTACCTGTTGTATGTCAGCATCTTCATGCAGGCACCATTAAGGTGTCTTTGAATTATCTTTGAATCCCCCATAGTGCCCTAAATAGGTCAGCCCTTATTAGATGCTTATGGAATTGAGCATTCACAACAAAATACAGTAACTATATGATTATGGCACATTATTAACTGTATGCTGCAAACAACAAATTTGAAATCTGTAGTTTTTGAGCAAAATTTTGAAATACTTGTCATAATTCTGAATGGCGTGTCCTTACAGAACTGAAAAATAATGCTTTTAGACTTTAGCACTCCTACAGTTTATTTTTATAATATACTCCTTAGTTTCGGGACTCTGCACTGTTTCATTTGTGTTATAATAGTGTTATGGAAGCAAAGTTGTAAAATAACCTTTTAGATTTTGATAATATTAGAAATTTTATAACATTTACATTGTTACAGAGTGAGAATAATCATGATAAAAATAACAATTTTTACTGAGGATTTACTCTGTGCTGGGCACTGCTTTAAATATTTAGCTTTCTTAATCCTCATGAACCCTATAAAATAGGTTATCCTTAGTTTTAAATTGGAAAATCGAGCCACAGAAGTCCCGTAGTTTACTTAAGGTCATACAGTTAGTAGATGGCAGAGCCCCAAATTTAAACCCTGGCATCTTCCCCAAACATATGAATAAGTCCTTATTTTTTAAAAGTCGATTAATTTGTGCATCTCATGGCTTTCAGAGACTATGAGAAGTTTCCAAGTTCTATCTTTCAAGGATAAAGAGGCAGAATTCAGAGGACTTAGATTAGTTTCATTTCACTACTTTTCCAGTGGACAGGAGTGGTCTTCAGGATCCTCACCAGTAGCTAAAATGGGAGCTGCACAGTGCACTCAGCTGTGGCTTCTTCCGTGTCCCAGAAACCAGTTACTACAACCAAGGTGGATGCTGTTAACACACTTGTTATCACTGGTGTGTTGACCAGGCAGCATCTGTTGCACAGACATTTGTCTTGCTTTTCTCTTCCCATCCCCCGGGTCCATCTAATCTCGTTAGTTTGTTTCCATGAAAAGACAGACTGAATCTCATCTATAGGAGAGTGCCTGTACTAGCAGTAGAAACTGTGGCATGTGAGGTACAGGTGGGAGGTGCTGTGGGATGCAGCGTGGGAGAGGGACTTGAGGGAAGGCTTGCTACTGAAAATGTTATTGGAAGTGATGTCATGAGGAAGAGGAATTAGACTAAGGACAGCCCCCAAGGGAGTAGAAGGAGACTGCTGAATAGAGGCCACAGAGAGATATTCTGGATCAATGTAAGAAATCATCATTTGAAAGAGGTCTCTAAACTTGGATTTGCCTGAGAAGCAGTAGCTCCCCTACCGCTAAAGGCATCAAACATGAGTTGGATATACACTTGGGAAGAATGTTACATAGAATATACTATTATTGTCTAGAAAGTTCCACTGGATGACTTTTGTTTTGAAGATTTTATTATTTATATACTTGAGAGAGAAAGAGAGAGAGTGGAGGGAAGAACAGAGGGAGAGGGACAAGCAGACTCTGCGCTGAGTGCGGAGCCTGGTCCGGGCCTTGATCCCACGACCCCAAGATCACAACCCAAGCCGAGATCAAGAGTCCCACGCTCAAACAACTGACCCACCCAGAAGCCCCACACTAGATGACTTTTAAGTATTTTACAACCCTGGGAAGTCATGATTTCAGTTCCGCTCACCCACATGATTGGGATCCCTCTATTCTCTACTATAACTCAGGCCAGTTTTCAACTTGTGTTGTTTCTATTTTTACTTTTCTCCAGCCTGCAAGACAGATTCCTCTTCTTTGTTCTCTAGCCCCAAACTATATCATTTTCCAGAAGGACACAGGGAGCCTGCCTCCATTATCCATATTCAGTAACCCTCTAATAATCTAATATACAAAAATAAATAAATAAACAGTGTTATAGGAGAGTGGTATTTTATACACTCTAGGTATGCCATAAATGTATGCATACATATGAAACACATATAAATATATAAAAACACAAAGAGTTCAGTTGTAGAGGTAATAAAACATAGTTCCTTAGAATTGGGGACTCATTCTCATTGATGGAAAATTTGAAGAAACAAAATTACTTGGATGAAATTATTTGAGCCAAACAAGTTTTTCCAGAACTAAAACAAGACAAAACAAAACAATAGAATTGGACCTGAATACAGTTAGGGAAAAGGCATAGGGAATATTTTTATAGCTAAATATGTTTGCATAATATCTGTCATTCATCTAGGAGTCTCTTAACCTTCTCACATCTGGACATTTTCTTAAGGAGGACCAAGTCTTGCTTGATTGCAGACAGAAAAACTGATTTGAAAATATACTAACTACAGAGTAATTGAGTTATGTAGGTGTTAGTGATACATGTAATCAAGGTCGTATGAATCTAGTTTGCTCTAAGTAAAGCAAGCCAAAAATTTATACAAACCATTTCCTACTAAGATCTTACTTGATCACCAGTCTTTTATTTGAATTTCACAGACTTAGGAGCTTCTTATTAATAACAAAATAATTAATAATTACACTACTGCCTATCCAATAAAGGCAAAATATGACACCAGGGCAACCCAGTAATTCCTGGATGTCTACCTTTAACCCCACAGGGCAGGCATGAGTAGATCCAAAGCCCACAAAAAGGGTCAGGAAGAAGCATCCTGAGCCTCATAAGAAGCCACCTGAGCACTTCTAACTGTCAGAACATCACTAAGACCTAGGGTGGTTGCTGAGCCCTGGAGTTGCTCTGCATCTAATTATATTTCTTATTATGGCACAGGTGCAACTCAGGGCTCCCATGGACCTCTTAAACCTCAGCTCATTTACTTATTTTTTGTTTGTTTAAAAATGTCAATAGAGGTAGCAATCAGAGTTAGTGACTGGGGAGCAGGAGAAACCAGAAAAGACAAGTATTACGTCCAAACTAGAGAAGGTATTGAGCTTTATAGGTGTTTGTTTATAAAGACACAATATATTTTTCGTGTCCATTAAAACTTGCTTACCTGCTGCTAATGTCTGTCCTGTTCCTGACGTGCTGGTTACACAACCAACTGAGTTGCAGAGAGAAATAGTAAAGTTGTATATCCTATAAGGTTTTAGTTCTTTTACAATATAAGACAGTTCTTGGGATTTAGCAGTGTACAACACCTTCAAGGCAAAAAAAAAAAAAATCAGATAATAGATAAACAGTGTGAGAAATATAACCTTGGCAGTCAAGAATCCATGAATCCAGTCATGTTCTATGAATTCAGACAGAGGAATTATTGCCAACCACTATTAGGAAAGGGATTTTTTTTGAAGAGTCTCAACAAGCTAGGATTTAATTGATAATTGTACAATCACACTGTTTTATGAGGTAATAATCCAGTTCCTGAGTGGATAAATGAGGAAACCAAGTTATTGCCTCATAAAGCAGCATGGTGGTATGTTTATTGTCACCAATGGCAGAGATAAAGGATGGTGACATTGTCATTGTTATCATGAAAAAGTCCAAATAAAACCATGGGGCTTGTTCAAAACTAACCCTGCATAGTAATGCCCACACGTTATTTGATGGAGCTAGTACAGAAAAATGTCACTATGTTAAATCAATTCCATCATTTTCTTGAAAGAAAAAAAAAAGCCACAAAAGAAAAAGGAAAACAAGTAAACACATTACTGAGCATCCACATGAGGTCAATTCTCAATTATCTTTCTTATACAAATAAGCATATGCAGATTAGATCAAACAGTTACATTTTTTGAAATATTGTCTTTATCACACAATTTCAAATGAAAACAGCAGATTTGAGCAAAGGAGACTGAGAGGAACTCCATAGTCCATAAACAAATAATTAAACGACAATCACTGAGCATTGGTACCATCATTACAACTAGAAATGATCAAAAGCAACCATATAAGTTTACTTAGTTTATAGATACAAAAAGCACTGGAAATTATATTCAGCAAAAAAGTCATTAAAACAAAGAGTATGACACCAAGCATTAGTATAAAACTTTTTTTCTAAGGGATGTTGATATATTCATATCAAATAATCTCCCATAAATATAAATGCAGGTAACTGTAAAAGTTAGTAACATTTGAAGTAATTGTCTAGATATTTTCACTGTAGAAGTAAGATAAAACTCATTCAGAATATTTGCCTGGGTATTGACTTTAAAATTTCATGACCTAAATGAGTAGTTCTAGAAAGCAGTGTGAATGGAATATAAACAATATCATATATAAAATAATTTTCAGAAATAAAGGTAACTTCAAAGATTCTAAAAATCTAGGAATAATTTAAAAACTTTGGTACTATTTCCTCACAATTACATTTAGAAATCAGAAAAACATCAAACACCAGATTATAAATCCTTTATGTTTCTAATTCTAGAGTTGTTATTGAGGGATTGAGGATATACAATTTTCTGTTCTGTGCAATGTGATTTAAGATTTTCTAAGAAAAGTAAAACATTGAAATGAGTAAAATTTACTGAATATTGCTATACAATTTATGCCATTTAGAACAATCCTGGTGGGATTAATGTAGACTTTTAGAAAATGGAATTGTTCTCCAGATAAAATATAATAAAGTGTTTCTTATTTTAAGGAAAATGTGGTAAAAATATACAGCGGAATATTATGCAGTCATAAAAAGGGTTGAGATCATGCCATTTATGACAACATGGATGAACCTAGAGGAGGATCTTATGCTAAGTAAAATAAGCCAAACTGAGAAAGACAAATACTGTATGATTTCACTCATATGTGGAATCTAAAAAACAAAACAAATGAATAAACAAACAAACAAAAAGCAAAACCAGACCTGCAAATATTGAGAACAAACCAGCGGTTGCCAGAGGGAAGGTGTGGGGAGGGTGGACAAAATAGGTGAAGGAGAGTGGGAGACACAGGCTTCCCAGTTATGGAATCAATAAGTCATGGGAATAAAAAGGCACAGCATAGGGAATACGATTAATGTTATTGTACCAGCATTGTGTGGTGACAGGTGGGAGCTACATTTATGGTGAACATAGCACAACATATACAGAAGTTGAATCACTATGTTGTACACCTGAAACTAATTTAATATTGTATCAACTATACTCAAATTTAAAAAAAAATTAAAAATGAAGTATTTCCTATTTCATTTAGGATGTTGCATCATTTTTTTTTTTGAGCAAACTATTCTGTGGAGCAAGAATACAAAATGAAATATAACAAGAAATAGAAAATGTAGATTAGTACTAATTTTGATGGACTTTTACTTTTCTACAGATAGTTGTTATAAATTACATGATTTTAAAAAAACATTTACCTTAAAGCTTGGGGCACATAAAATCATCACACAGATAAACTTTGTCTTTATCATATATTTAGTCATTTTATAAGATTTAAAGGACCAATTTAATCAAAAAATTTCTTTGAGATAAATCTTTAAGGAGGTGGAGAGAATTCTGTAGAAGCTTGAAATCCTACACTGATAATATCACCACTTCTATATATTTCCTTGCCACATTCTTAGTCAATGTTTCTGTAACAATTATTTACAGTAGGCTTTCCCTAAAAATTTTGGCTATTTTTTTACCAAGCTTATGACAAGACACACTCAGGCCAGTGTGGATACAAATTTAATTATTGAGAAGATGAAGATTCTGACTTTGCCACTCTTGATTTCACTTTCTTGAATATATGATTAGGTAGATAGATATTTGTAGGGTGAGAAAGCGTAAGAAAGAGAATAAAGTGGCATATCTATATCCTTATTTCAACTCAGCCACAAAGAAAGGACTTTTCAACAAAAAAGATGCATATACATAATTTTTGTCACTAATAAAAAAGAAATATTTTCCTGCTCCACTGAATGATAAAATTATCTTTTTAAAAGTTTAATGTAGTCCTATCCCATTAATAATGATCACTAGTAGGACCTAATATTGTCAAGCACTTTAAACTCCACAAAAATCATGTAGATAAGCAGAAATTGTTTTCCTGTTTTACAGATGAGTAAAACCTGAAGTGCAGAGATGTGTGGATGGCTAGCAATTGGCAGAAGTGGAATATGAACAAATAGGTTGACTTCTAAGGCTATATTTTTAGGAACTATGTTTTTTTTTCTTATTTTGTTTCTTAGACTAGAATACCATATTGCAAGTAATAGTTGCTCTGAAGCTATGCTTTATGAAGAAAGAATAGTTTACAAAGCAAAAACATAGCAAAAACAGTAACAATGATAAATACGGTATAACATTAAGGACCAAACAAAGCAGTTACAGCTGTAAATTTACCTTAAATTTTATGATACGCTGGATTGGTAGACTAACTCATTTAAGTTACAAGATATGTGTAAGGCTACCTCTGTGTTTATCACCCGAGACAGAGGCAAATTAGTCAGCACTTATTTCCAGGCTAATGAAAAAGTAAAACAAGGAATCATAAATTATTTATTGGTTCTTCTTCTAGCTTTGTGTTGTAAACATGCTCTGTCTACTGAAAAGCCTCAGAAATATTGGCAAACCTATTGGTAATGGGTTGAAGAGGGTCTCTCAAAAATCCTTGTTTGCCTAGTACCTCAGAAAGTGATCTTATTTGGAAACTGGGTCTTTGCAGATATAATTAATTAAACCATCATGGAGTTAAGGTGGGTCTTAAGTACAAGGGATATATTTATAGAAGAAAGGAGAGGGATACACAGATACAAAGAGACCCCAACACAGAGATGAAGGCCATGTGAAGACAGGCAGAGACTGGAGTTATGCTGCCACAAACCAAGGAACACAAGGAGCTACCAGAAGCTGGAAGAGGCAAGGAAGGAATCTCCTGGACAGCCTTCAGAGGGAAAATGGCCCTGCCAACACTTTGATTTCAGACTCTGGCCCTCCATTAAAAAAATAAATTTCTGTTGTTTTACATCACTTAGTTTATGGTTAATTTGTTATTGCAGTCCCAGGAAACTAATACAATGGGGTACAAAGGTCTGGCTCCTTGACTTCTTTAGGACAACCTGATAGTGTCATTTCAGCTCCAGAACTACCCACAGGATCAGCTTAGACCCTTTTGTTACTGCATCACAATTCAGCTTCTTATTCTTCTCAACCCTGCAACTCTTACTACTTTCCATGTGTTGTTTCTGAGAGCACTCCCCAATAAACATGTACTCAATCCTCTCCACAGCATCTGTTTCCCAGAGAACCTGACCTAAGTAACAGCAGGAGTGCCCTAGGAAGGAGACTCTCAAATGATATTTTGGAGTTGGATCACCAACCAGCTGGCTGCCAAAGAGAACCTCAACACAGGTAGTGGGTGGAGTACTGATGGCCCCTAGCATACACTAGTGGTGCAATTCTTAAACTCATTAGTGGTGAACTGGATGATTTACCAGTAGAAGGAAGTTCACTGGTTTGGCGGAACTGGAAATTATATGGACTACTTTAGGGAAAGTAGTAATTTTTAGGACTGTGGAATCAAGTAGCTCTTGCTGCTGGGTGCTATTAATGCATTGAAGAAAGACAAGATCAGAAGGTCATCAACTCAAGGCAAACTGTGAAAACCACCTTGGCAGTATTGGTTCTCCAAATTAATAACATCCTATTAAATAAATCAGAGAAGCAAGACATGGCAGATATACAGAGGTCTTGGTAAGTACTATATGCTCCAAAGAATGAGAGATCAAGTTTTTTAAAATTAAGGGTCTGCCACATCAGTAAAATTTTTAGGGGTCCAGTAGCCTGAGACATGCTAGGTCATCCCTTTCAAAGTAAAGGTCAAATTATTGCATCTTGCCCTTACCACTAGTAGGAAAGAAACAGAATGTCTGGCAGGACTTCTTACATTCTGAAGAGAGTATATTCCACATCTGGGAATACTATTCTGACCAAGTTACTGAATACTATGGAGTACTGCCAGCTCTGAGTGTACCCTAGGGCTGGAGAGGATTCTTCAGCAGGTCAAGGCTGTGTTGCAAGCAGCCAAGCAACTTGGGACATAAAGCCTATCAGATCCTGTGGTATGTGAGACATTTATGGCAAGCCCTCAATAAGAGAATCACAAGGTACACTCACAGGATGTGGAGCAAGGTCATATCACACAATGGAAATTAAACACCATCTGCTAGACAGCCCCTAGCATGCTAGTGGGCCTTGGTAAAAGCAGAAAATCTGACTATCAACATCAAATGGTCATGCAGCCAGAGCTACCCCTCATGAGCTGAGTTCTGTCAGACATGGTATGTCTTAAGGCCAAGTTGGTCCAACAGAAATTCATTGTAAAATGGAAGGGGATGTCTTGTAACAGGCATGAGCAGAGTCAGGAATAATACGCTGTGCAAGCAGGTTGTCTGGACCCCCATGTCACCTACCATTTGTACACTGATGGCTCAATCTCAGCTCATACCTATGACTTCTTGGACGTTCCTCAAGAGCTGACAGTGTAGAAAAATGTGGTTGGGTTCACAGATGGGCTGTCTTAGTATGCGGTTGCAAGTCAAAAATGGGTGACAGATGCCCTATAACCCCATTCAGGGATGGCCCTAAAAACCAGCAGTAAGAAGAAATCTGCTCAATGGGCAGCACTTTAGGCAGTGCACCTGGCCATCCATTTTGTGTGGATAAGGGAAGAGTCCAAAGGCAGAACACATCTGAACTATATGGCAGTGACCTGAATGTATTGGTCATGGGCATGGAAAAAAAAAAAAAAGCCTGGAAGATCAGGAACCAGGAAGTGTGGGAAAGAAGAATGTGGATAGGCCCACGGGAGAGATGGTTATGTGTGAGGATCTCTTTATATCGTGCTAATGTCCACGAAAGAGCGTCTTCCTCAAAAGAGGTGCTAAACAGCCAAGTACACAGAATGACTTGTCCAGTTAACATCAGCCACCTCTGTCATTGGCCACCCCCATGCTAGTAAAATAGGCTAATGGAGTATATTGACCACACCGTAAACTGGAGGGAAACAAGAGCCTCTCCCCTTCCAGGATTATTATATACATATCAAATGACTTAGTCCATGTACACAATAAAGCCTTTCTAAGTTAGCTATGATTATTATTCTCATTACTAGAAGGCAATATGTCACTGTATATCCCAAACCTTGACCATGTTAACCTTTGCTATAAGCTGTGATAAAACCATTCCTCAGAATTCTCTTCTCTTAGGAAATAGAAATATGCAAAATGTCCATAGAAGGCATTGTTATCAATGTTACTTATATTTCCAAAAGAATTAATACAATATAAATACCAACTGACTGTGGGTTGGTTGAATGCATGACTGTATGCCCAAATAACATGACAGTGCACAGCTACTGAAAGTCAGCTCCTTACAAGATATTTAAGGATAGATGTTAAGTGTAGAAAGCAGATTTTATTAAACAAAATCATACCTATTTTGTTTTAATACATGTTTGTATTAGAAAAATAAGTGATAGAAATATACAGTGCCTCATGTGCATGGTTTTATATTAAGAAACAAACACCACAGGTAAGGAATACGTAAGGGAGAATTTGGTCATAGAGTTCTGCAAAATCAGAAAATGTCAAAAGGAAGACAATTCAATTCTAAAATACTAGTACCTGTGACAACGCAGCCGGAAGAGATTGCCAAGGTGACTGTTCAGAAACCATATTGATCTTATAGCCCACAACTTCTCCTCTTGTTACATTCTCTGCTGGCTTCTCCCAGGACACATTGAGGGAGTGTGGTGAGAGCGGGAAGACGGAAGGAGGGCTCATGAATGCAGGTACTGTCAATGACAGTAACACAAGCAGACAATGAACGTTGTACCTCCAGGTTTCCAGATGGAATTCATACACCTATCCTAGTTTCTCACATAACCCCGTTCCTTACATAATCCGATTTCTAAACATCAAAGGATATACTGGTGTTTAGAAAAGCTACTTCCCTTTTGTAGTTGTTGTTGTTCTCTGCAAGGATATTCTCCACCCTTATATTCCCAGCAAAGATATTTTCCATTTACAAAAGAAAAATCATTTAAGAATTTGCTTGTGTTCATCAAGATAACTAGTAGATTATTTGGGGTTGGAAACCACAGGTCTTATGAAGCATTTGAAAGGAGAAGTCATCAAAACTGAATCTTAGTCCACAAAGTTCAGAACAATGCATAATGACATATTGGATTTCTGATGTACAGATGTACTTCACTGAGCCACGCCGATAGAGCTTGGAGACTATTACTCCTCAGAAAGAGGTAAATCTAAAATGTTCTAAATAACCCCAAAGAAATTTTTAAAGTTTTCAATAAATCTTGATTGAAATGTTCAGAGTACATACACGCATACATTCTCCCCCTGCCATCCTTGAGATCTTAATATGGATTTTAAATGTGCTAACCAAAGGTGTATTATCAAAGGACCTCATCACACGTTCAGTAGCCAGTGACCCATAAGATTATGAGGGTCCAGCATTGCAGTTTCACCCATTACTTTTCATTTCTGACCTTGATTTTCCCCTTCCAGAATGCCATGGCTCATCACTTGTGCTATCATGGCACTATTATTTGTCCAAGATGGCTGGTAGTCATTAAGAGATGCTCAAGCACAATGCACATTTTATTCATGAAATGATTCCCTTGGACATCAACTTAAAGCTACCCTTATCCTCCCACAGTCCTAACAGATCCAATTTAAATCAGGACTTGGGTTTCTCTGAATACCCATAGATTCAAAGCAGAACAAAAGCGTCTTTTTTTGGTTAAAGGCTCATAATATTTGAAGTGTTTTTAATGTAAAGAGTGAGGGGGGGTTTAAAAATATCTCATTTGCTGTAGTGAAGATATCTTAAGAAAATTAAAAATTTTACTCTCCTTCCTTACCATATTGCCAACTGCTTATAAGCACATTTGTGAATTACAGATAGTGATATCCAGGATTCTATCATTAGGTATCATCTAGTACCTACACTATTTGCTTTGGAGAGAGAAATAAAAACAAAATGAGATTTGTGAAATTGGTACAGTTATCTCTTTCATTGAACATAAATCGTGCTGAATTTGGAGCAAGATAGGACATACAGCCAACCCACTTCAGGAATGGAAACCAATTACTATTTTTGGCAAACATTCCCCAAAGACTGTAACTATATAGTTAAGTTATTTTTCCCTCTTGAAGTAATAGCTCAAGCATTTTTTTTCCCCTAAAACCTACTGCAAGTGCTTTGTGACCTTGAGATATTTACATAACCAACAGATATGTTAAATGTTTCCTTGGCCTATATAAATTTATAATTCTTGCTTTTCAAAGTTACTTTAGTTCTGTTGACTTTCACTTGGGGCAGTATTTTCATTTGGGAATCTTCAAAGTAGAGTTCAAAACATTTTTCTTCACCTGATTCTCCCGTTCTTTCTGAAGTCCAGGCTGAAGACACACTGCCAGCCATGTTCACAGCTAAGACTCGAAACTCATACTTGGTGTATGGCTCCAAGGCAGTGATGGTTGTGGCTGTTTGAGGAGGTTTTAATGCATTTTCGTTGGCTGATTCTGCAAGTGGGTGAGGACTGAGCCAGCCACTGCTCTGAAAAACTTGACTTTCTGCTGATGGGTTTTCTCCATCAGATTTCATTCTCTTCATGTAGAGTTCATATCTTATAATTATTCCTAGAAAAATGAAACAGTGAACCAGGAGGACTCATCAGACAGACAGACAGACAGTTTTGGGGGTGAGGCGGGGTTAGGCCGGCTAAACAGTACCAGCTTTGCATTATTCTTCTGACTAGATTACCTGTCCATTTCTTCAGTAATCTAGATGATGGGATTTATAAAACACAACAAACTGATGGACAGATGAATGTATGAAATACTGCTGAAAAGCATATTCATGGGAAAAACAAACCAAAAGGGAATGCATAAACACAAAATAGCTTTAACTTATTACAGGTAAATTCAATCCCTTTGAAAATGAATGATCATAATTTCTACTAAGAATTGCATTTGCGGGGGCAGATTTGATCATTGCACCTCCAATTTATATCTTTCAAATATGGGTATTTTATTATCTGTTTAACACAAGCCCTGTTTATATAAATACTAGACTATCAAACTTGATTTCTACCTAGTCTTCTTAAATAACTTTAAAAGTCTAAGAGAAAAGGTTTTACCATCGTACGTACATGATATTAATTACTAAAAATCTATGAATTTGTGTCTGGCCTATATAACCAAGGGTTCAATTGTATGAAGACAAAAAATTAACTTAATGGAGTCTGCTAGCCTATATACATATTTTTTGTATTATTTTATATCCTTTTCTTGCTTAAAAGAGAAAATTTACTGCTTATGGGTGCCCTAACTTGTGACACAGTCAAATATAATGCATTTCATAAGTGAGTTTCAAATTAGAAACATCATTTTTGTTGTGACAGATGTCATTAAGAGCAAAGATAATATTAGCCTTTTAAGGGGCAATTTAAATGAATGGAATTTGTTATTAGATTAAAGAAATATACTTGTTCTACTAACCAGTACAAATAGCATCTGATATCTTTAGAAATTCTCAATTATTATATCCTACTGTTACAAAAATGAATACAGTTGCCAGATTCTTATTGCCCAATTCCAAATGCCTAGATTCTCATTCATGTTTTGCTCAAGAAAGGGAAATCTAAGCCCTGAATTCTTACCATTTGGTTCCATTGGAGGAGACCATTCTACATGAAGTTCTGTGGAACCAATCTTCCGCACCTCAGGTGGACCCAGCCTTTGGGGAGGTGCCTGGGCTGTGATCACTGTAAGGGGTGAGCTGTGTAAACAACCCCCACTAGTACACGCCTGTACAGAAAAATGGTACTTGGTGAATGGAACCAGATTCCTGATGGTAGTGGAGGTTTCATAACCTTCATAAGAAACACATGGCTCATTGCCACTTGAAGGAGCACAGGATAAAATATATTTTTCTATAGGACCAGAACGATTTGAAGGTGCAGTCCAGGCAAGTGTCACAGAGTCTGAGCTAATAGGAAGGATATAATGTAAGTTCAAGTTTCCTTCTGGGACCCCTGGTTTCGTCTTATAAGTGACAGACTCACTCCTTGTTGAACCATGCACACTGGCCGTCTCGATGTAATAGGAATAGGAAGTATATGGTGACAGGTCAGTATCTAAGAAGTACTGAATATCTGAAATTAAAAGAAGAAAAGTGTTACATTTCACAGATTGGTAAGGAATCATTTCTAATTGTTTTCCTATTTATATAACTTAATCACATAAACTATACAATCTGCTCTTTTGAGTAAGAGAATGGTTCATATATTTAAAACTGAAAACGAATTCTGATTGCTTTTACTGTGCAGTATAACATAAGAAAAGTGCCTCTTGTCATGAAAACTATTTAGAAGGGTTTTTTTTTTTTTAAAGATTTTATTTATTTATTTGACAGAGAGAGAGAGACAGTGAGAGAGGGAACGTAAGGAGGGGGAGCGGGAGAGGGAGAGGCAGGCTTTCCACCGAGCAGGGAGCCTGATGCGGGGCTCAATCCCAGGACCCTGGGATCATGACCTGAGCCAAAGGCAGACGCTTAACGACTGAGCCACCCGGGCACCCCTAGAAGGTTGTTTAAACTCTTGTTCTTTCTATAATATAGTTGCCTTTTTTACAGAAGATATAAGAGAAATTCCTGGCAGTTCTCTGAAACAGAAATAGCATTCTCTTCTATGTAACCTGTTTGCTTGTTAAACAATATTGCCCTGGACCAAGGGTTGTCCAACTGCTGCCACAAGGAACATTTGTCACCTGGCCAATATCCTGACTGGAACCTCTCCTGAGTTTCTGACCCATAGAAACTGTGAAATTATAAATGTTTGTTGTTTTAAACTACAAAATTTTGGAGACATTTGTTATCATCAGTGGAGAATTGACACAGGAGAAGTCTGGGTTTTTTAAAGGGCTAAAAAGCTAAGGAGTGGACATGGTTAGGCGAGTGCGTGGAGCTTCCTGTTCTCTAAGGGGACAGGAAGTGTATTGCAGGACTGTGACCCTTACAATGGCCCACCTGGCCAAGGAGAACTATTTACAGGTTCCAGCCTCACTGTCACAAAGCAGGTAGTGAAGAGCAGGGCTGAAACTGAGAGGCAATAAACCTATACCATATACTAGCATATGTTAAAATATATTTTATGAGACCTTGGTCCTTAATCCAATTTTGGGGGAACATTTCATCAGGAAGCATATAAAAGTATGGATGTGTGATATATAATAGGAAATGTTGAAGTAAGTTAAAATGGAATTTAATGGGTTACAATATTTTAATGTTTCTATGATACATTAATAGAATTCCAATATCACATAATTATTTAAAAACATAGTGATGAAGGCCATGTAGCACATGTGTATTTGAGTATTATTATGAAAAATAAACTGGGAGTATATACTACTCCAGAAATTTTCCAAAGTGAAGTTAGTCATCATACTAGAATGCTGCAATTGTGAGGCTTAAAAAAATTATTTTAAGCTTCGTTAATGGGATATAACATTTTTATATGAAAAAGATCTATACCAAAAACAAAATCACTTAGACAAATTATTGCACAAACAGAGCATGAGATTCCTCTTTGGAGATGCTGATGGTAATAACCATATGCACTAATTAATTTCTTTTTTAAAAGATTTTACTTATTTATTAGAGAGAGAGGGGGCAGGCACGAGCAGGGCGAAGGGCAGAGGGAGGGGGAGAAGCAGGCTTCCCGCCGAGCAGGGCGCCCCATGTGGGGCTGGATCCCAGGACCCTAGGATCATGACCTGAGCTGAAGGCAGACGCTCAACTGACTGAGCCACCCAGGCACCCCTGCACTGATTAATTTATTTCCAAGTATGCTTAGTATCAAATAACAAAAAAGTATTCCCATTGATATCTAATTCTTATTTCCCAAATTAGTGAAATTTTCTATTATAAAATCAAACCAGAGAACGTAAGTAATCTGGGAAAATCCAGATTCATATTCTCCTAATCCCTTCCCTTTCCGGCAATCCAAAACTGAAATGGTTTCAGGGCAGAGGAGAGTTGGTATTCAGTTTTTTAAAAATGTACTGAGCATGCTTAAGTGAGGTAGGAGTGGGAGAATATTATGAGATTTCAGGTTTTCCTGGATGTAGAAGAAAGAAAACTACCCATAATCTCCCATTAGCATCATGTATATAGATATAGATGATAGAGAAATAGAAATATAGATACACACACACGTTAGTATATATAATACACAGACACAGACACACACACACACACACACACACACACACACACACATATATATATCCCTTAACACAACCATTCTCACATTGTATTTTAATAGTTTGATGAATTGTCTTTCCTTGACACTAGACTTATCACCCTGGGAAGCCAGGACCAACCATGTTCTCCTTACTTGCCACCGTATTGGTAACAGAGTAGAAGCTCAATAAAAATTTGTTGAATCAATCAGTGAAGCTGATATATAAAATTTACTATGCCTCTTTAAAAAAAGTGATATCCTCCACCAGAAAGATTTGATGAATGACATTTACTATGCTTCTTCAGAAAAAGTGATATCCTCCACTGGAAAAATTTGCTTTTGATATATTGATAGTAGTTGCTAAGTAGTTTCATTCTATCAATTAGTCAAAGGACTACTACATTGGTTTTCAATGTATTACCTGAACATCATACTTGTTGCTCATAACTGAGTATCGTGATCATAATTAAACAATAAGGGAAATTGCCTCTCTATAATAGCTAGGGTGTGGTTACTATTACATACATTTCTGGCATATAACAGTAAATTCAATAAATACTTATTAAGTTAAAGTTTTCTGCACTCCACATGAGACAGTTTAAAATATTTAAAACATTTGAAAAAAATCATTGAAGGTTTGCAAACCGGTGGAAAATATTCTATTTAACGTGTCAAAAGCCAAACCTACAAGGCAAAATAAATATCAGTGCTTAAATATTCCAAGAGAATGGCACACGCTTAAACTGGAAGTTGGAAGATACATAACCTGATGATAATTAAGAGAAGTTCAGTATGTACTTGATGCTTATAGCATTTGAGAAATGGAATATAATCCCTATAGATCAAAATCTACAAGAGGAGTCTATTTAGCAAGTAACTAGAGTAATTATAGAATTGAGATGGCAACATATATTTGGTTAAAAACACTGTATAAACAACATATAGTGTGAACTAAATAAAAGTAATTGAAAGGGTGTAAATAGAATTCCCCTTAATTTTATCATAACAACAACAACAAAATGACTTGGGTTAAAAGAACTTATCTAGAGCAGGTCATACTCCTAAGTTAGGATAAGAATTATCTCTATCTTTAACTATGAGCTTGGAAAAATTGTTCTCCTACACAAACTTCTTTTTTTTAAGATTTTATTTATTTATTTGACAGGGAGAGAGAGCACAAGCAGGGGGAACAGTAAGCAGAGGGAGAGGGAAAAGCAGGCTCCCCGCTGAATAGGGAGCCCCATGCAGGGCTCTATCCCAGGACCCCGGGATCATGACCTGAGCCAAAGGCAGATGCTTAACCGACTGAGCCACCCAGGCGCCCCCTACCACAAACTTCTGCACATTCAGGACAACATTCAGAATTCTCGCCTCGGCTCTAATTCATGATCTCGGCTGGTACCCACTATGGTTTGTAGTATTTCCCTAGTATACCACCCATGAAAGCTACCTGGACCTGCTCAGGTTTGCTGAATGTACCTTATTTTCTCATACACCTTCCCTTCATGCCTGTTCACATACAGTTTCTTCCAGGAAAATCGTTCTTCCTTCACTGCAGTACCTGGCTAATCCAGCTCACACATCACCTCCTTATTGTGAAACTTTCAATGATTCTCAGTCTCCCTCTCTGCCACCACAGGCATGGCTTCCTCTCCTCCTCCCAGTACTTTCCTAATACTCCAAGTCTACTCTAACTCAACATTTAATATATATTATAACTTTGTCTTTTTTTTATCTCCCCTCTCAATAACAAGAACTGCTCCTTCCATCTTTGTGCTTCTAGTGACTCATACAGTTCCTGATCTGGAGTAAACACTGAATAAAATTTTACTGAATAAATGTTCCAGAGGGGAGGGGGGTGGGGGGATGGGTTAGCCTGGTGATGGGTATTAAAGAGGGCACGTACTGAACGCAGACCACTGGGTGTTATACCCAAACAATGAATCATGGAACTCTACATCAGAAACTAATGATGTAATGTATGGTGATTAACATGACATAATAAAAAAAAAGAAAAAAATTTACTGAATAAATGAAGGAATGACTTTTCCATATATGTCTGATTGATTTTTCTAGGAAAAAATAATAAGAGCTTTATAGAAACAGTTGCTTGTCCTCAACTCTTCTATTGTGTTTCTTATCCCTTCCCTTTATTTACTGTTTGTTTCTCTCAGAGAAACTGAACCATCTTACCACTTGTTACATCGATCCCTTGATGTAGAATAGAGTAACAAATGATAATAATATTAAAGGTAGAAATGAAGTCCCAGGGTTCACTAGGATGTATCGTCATCTAAAACCCTAAACTATGTTAACGTCTTTAGGCTATGCAAGCAATGGCCAGGTGTAGAAGTATTCATCCTCTAGGTTCTCTGTGATAGGATTTTTTTAGAGTGAACATGTCAGGACTATTTCTCTACTCATGGCTTCCCATGAATTTGGGGAGAAAGGGGGAAACAGAGCATGCTCAGATCAGCCCATTGATTTGTTTTTTCTCTTCTAATCTGTCTTCATGCAGGAGAGAGGGTCTAATCTCCAATGGACTTTTATCAGTAATGAAGATGACTTTTATTTTTCATGTCCATCTTACTGACTCTTAGGTCTAGCTCTCTTTTAGTTCCAAACTCAAGCAGGAAAACATAATATGATTTATTGGCCACTACCTAAAACTATACCACTATCAAATGAGTGCTATTTCCTATGATGGCTGTTCTCTTCACACCCATCATATGGAAAACACCTGTGGGCAAACCAGATTGGAGCTACAGGGGAGATAATATTAGGCGCTGATTATGTATAATTCGCAGTGCGCTTATTTGACCTCTATACCTTTCTCTCCTATTTTTGAAAGCTGGTTATGTACAAGCTTATGAGGATGTAAATTTTGCTTATTTTTAAAAAGTTTATTATTCAGAAACTTTAAAATTATTCCACCATTACCTGTGTGCTATGACTAGTAACAAATACTTTGCAGCCTTTAAAGATGATAATACACCAGTGTGTCATGATCTTAGGTTGGAAACCATTGTCCTGATGGTACATCAGGCAAGCTAGGAAAAGTTATTATTCTAACAAGGAATTCTATAATGGTCTCAACCAAAGGATCAAACTTTCTCAGAAGACAACACTATTAATTTTCTTTGAAAAGTTCAATGATTCTCCACCTATAATTCCAAATGCCTTTATTTAACCCAAAGATTTGTGTTCATCCGACTGAATATAAGTACTGTTTCCTTTTCATATTACACATGCTATCCACACACTGGAAATAGAGTAATAAACATGAGGGTATTATTAGAATGATACAAAGTTCTGACAGCGTTAACCAATTGTTCTTACTGTTCAAATGCCATCATGCAGATAATTTTCACATCATTAATTATAGTGATTGTCAAGAAATGCCAGAAGTGGCATTTTTTAATGAAAAATAAGGTTTTAGGAAATAATACCTCATTTAATAGGATTATATAAATGTCTGATTAGTGAATGAGTACACATTATTTATGTAAGAAACTGTTATTTGGATTCTGTATTAGTGCAATCATGAATAAGAGCCAGAGCGTTGTATTCTCATGTAATGGTCTATAAAATAGATCACAATATATTACTATGGAAAACATGCCACTGGAATTGAAGGGTATAATTGAAGTTTAATTTTATTATTGAATTAAGCTGAATGGAAAATGGGGTGACCCTAATTCACAATTTCAGAAATAATCCAACCAGTGGTACAGTCATCTTCAAAATCACTTTCAATATTTTTATAACTCTCTCTTCCCCTATCACAAAAGTTTAAGTTTCAGGACACCTGGATCATGCTGATATTTGGAAGAAAATAAACATTCTAGTAGCAGGTTTTTAGGATGCTTTGCCAACATGGCAGATGTAGACAGATGTTCGTTTCCCTTTGCAATCTGCATCATGAAGTTCAGAGTTGCTATTAACTTCAAAGAAGAGCTGGAATACTGGAGAAACATTTAGAGTTAACAGAAAGTGGACACAATAATGTAGGTGCATGTCAGTCAGAATTAGGTACAAAATGTAACCTACTCTACTACATACAAAATAGAAATGTATGCTCTGCAAAAGTTTTAAATCCAATCACTACGTTAAAACAAGTCATCTCCCTAACCATTTTGAGGAAGATTATGGAACTTCAGTGCCTCTACAGAACTTTACACGCTCTTCTAACTAATTAAGTTAAACTGGAATTTGGAAAATTGGGTATTAAACAAAGAGAACAAAATGGAAACTTGAATTAGAATCACTATTCCAATGTTTTTAAACTAATTTCTTAAACTAGCTTGTAGCTAAACATGGCTAGAGGCAAATATCAGATAAGACAGAGCTGGAAGGATGTAAACATTTCTATTTCTTCATTCTGACTTTAGGAAAACTATCTAAAACATCTGAGTATTTTTTTTAAAGACAATGGGTCCCCATAGTTTGATTTCTATAAGCTCCTTTAAAATCTTTTTAAAAGTTATAGATGCAGTTTTTTCACATCCTTTCTTTCAATTTAAGTTCATATTATATTCTACCTCTGTGGAAATGGCAGTGTGTGCATAAAATTACATTATTTGCATGAAGGTTAGTACTCTGATGCCACTTCTTTAAAAGTCCATTTTTAAACTAAGAACTTTAAAAGCTGAACCCATGTAATAGAAATATTTGATAAATTTTCTGTAACCTTTATGCTCAGAGAAAACTATAGTTCAGTTTGTTTTAAGTCTTCCAATATTTCTACATATTTTTTAATTTAATTCAGATTATTTATAATTTTTATTATGTTATACAATGTGTCATGGGCATTTCCATTCATCAACATATAAACTAAAATATAATTTTATAGGTAATCACATCCTACAATTCACATACCAATGTATCAGGATCCTATTATGCCATCTATTAAAATTTATTGAAAGATCTTTGAATATCTGAATGTTATGCAATATTTTGCTATTACAAATAGTGTAGGCTGGAACATATTTTGTACCCATTTATGACTGTTCATTTAAGATAAATTTCCTAAAGGAAATTTGCTGAGTCAAATGGTATACAAAAGGACATAGATTTTCATACATTTTAACAGTCTATCCTGCATGAAAAGTTGTGCCAATGAACTTACAGAGATAGTCCGGTAGTTTATGTAAGTTCTAACTGTTCCACATCCTCATCAATGCTGGCTGAATAGGGTGATTTTTTTTTTCATCTTTGAGAATTTGATAAGCATTAGGGACTATCAAATAAGTATCTCATTTTTATTGCATTGTTTTGATTACGAGGAGACTGCTAGTGAGACTCGTAATTCTGTCTCTGCTTGAAACACTCTCTGCTAGACACAGGAAACCACAACATTTATCCTCAGTGTCAAAGAACTTAACTAATATATCAATTCTCAGAATATTATATTTTTCTATTACCCAACCTTTAAACTTACTGTATGGGTATTGATCTTCAGTTGTATAGATTTCAGAACTGTCCCTGAATAAACTGTAAGTAAGCCAGTGGGCATTTGGAGAATCAGGTGGGCTCCAGGACAGATTGATAGCAGAAGAACTTTGAACTTGTCCTCTGGGTGGAGGTTGTTGTGATGGAGCTAAATTACAATAGAGGGAGCATGTATTAGCAAATGCAATCAATAAGCACACAAGTAAGCTGAAGTACGATATCCAGCAAAGAGGTCTTTCTGATTCAGGATTACTTTATCAAAAAGACATGTGGTTTACCAAGACATTAATAAACAGAAGGTATACATCATAAGTTCTCTAAAACAAAGCTTTTTATCTATAAGCATAAAACAATTTTGTAGATCAATGCAGCTGTCATAAACATAGTTGGCGAGTGGACCACAAAAGTTTACACTAAGCACTTCTTTTTCTTCTTCTTCTTTCTTCTTCTTCTTCTTCTTCTTCTTCTTCTTCTTCTTCTTCTTCTTCTTCTTCTTCTTCTTCTCCTCCTCCTCCTCCTCCTCCTCCTCCTCCTCCTCCTCCTCCTCTTCCTTCTCCTTCTTCTTCTTTTCTTTTCTTTTTTTTTTTGAGAAAGTATCCAAGGATACATAACATTTATTTTCTACTTAATTATTTTAAAAGTTAACATAAATAAGTTATGTTGAAACTTGAAATTTAAGTAACATAATTTTTGGATTTTTAAAAAGAAATTTTCCATTCCACTAAGCACAATGCCTCATCTTGCTTCACAGAGCACAGTGTAAAATAAAGAATAATAGTTGGTGATACAAATACCCATGGATGTCATGGATATTAAACAGTCCAAATATTAACAAGAAATAATTTGAATGTACTATGTGGATATATCCACACTTGTTAGAAGTGCAATGATTATTAGAAGTAATATGATTGCTTCCATGAGGCACATAAGAGCATTCATCTCACTATTTTAGTGATATTTTATATAATGTAAGTACATACTATGAAAACATTGTCTCTTCTCACTCCATATTTTCCTCAGTCTCCCTCTTTTCCTTCATTCCTCATGACTCCCCCTCCCCGCCAGAATACATAAAGGTAAAGGAGAAAAAAAATGTCTATTTTTTAAGGACAATCAGCCACCGGTTTATTTATTACCTGCTGGCTTAACAAAATTCATAATCCTCCATCCGTTTAGACAAGTACATCCTACTCAGAGTTCTTCATTAAATAACATATCAAAGGTTTCTGTGTTACTTTACTTTAAAAACCATTAATATTTTTGTTAAGAAACTTTTAAAAAATCATGTATAGAAATGAATCGATCAAATAATTATCCAATATTTATATGAAATATTTACAGTCACTGGGTGATAGAGTTTCAGAAGAGGAGAGAGAGCACATTCAAATTAACTAATGTAATAAAGAACTTGATAAAGAAACTATTTTCAAAAGGATAGGCAGAGAGTGTAAGGAAACCAAAAGAAATAGAGCAGTACTCTGCAGTATGATAAGAGTAGAGCTCCTTTACTATTTATGTTAGGGGTCCTCAAGACCACTCCCATGTTCGAAGACTTGCAGGACTCATCATATAGTCCTACTTGTGGCTAAAATTTATTATAGCTTAAGAATAGAGTACAATCAACAAAGGGAAAGGTACATGGGTAAGTCCAGGGGAAACCAGCCTCAAGGTTCCAGTCTACAGGATATGCCTAATTCCCCTGGCAATGTTTTATGAAAATATGTGCAATGTTGCCAACCAGGGAAGCTCATTAGAAACTCAATGCCCAGGGTTTGTATGGGGGTGCTGTTTATGTAGACAGCCTCTGTCTACATGAATAACCCCCAAATCCAAGATTCCCAGAAGGAAAGCAAGGTTAAGCATAAACCATTTGGTTGAACAAAATTTAAGAGACAGTGAGCCAAACTATGGAAAGAGCCAAGATGTCCATCGACGGATGAATAGATAAAGAAGATGTGGCGCACACACACACACACACACACACACACACACACACACACACACACACACACACAATGGAATATTATGCAGCCATCAAAAGGAATGAGATCTTACCATTTGCAACAACATGGATGGAACTGGAGGGTATTATGCTGAGCGAAATAAGTCAATCAGAGAAAGACATGTATCATATGACTTCACTGATATGAGGAATTCTTAATCTCAGGAAACAAACTGAGGGTTGCTGGAGTGGTGGGGGGTGGGAGGGATGGGGTGGCTGGGTGATAGACACTGGGGAGGGTATGTGCTATGGTGAGTGTTGTGAATTGTGTAAGACTGTTGAATCACAGACCTGTACCTCTGAAACAAATAATACATTATATGTTTAAAAAAAAAAAAAAGAAGAAGAAGATAGCAGGAAGGGAAGAATGAAGGGGAGGAATCGAAGGGGGAGACAAACCATGAGAGATTATGGACTCTGAGAAAAAAACTGAGGGTTCTAGAAGGGAGGGGGGTGAGGGGAGGGGTTAACCTGGTGATGGGTATTAAAGAGGGCACATGTTGCATGGAGCACTGGGTGTTATATGCAAACAATGAATCATGGAACACGACATCAAAAACTAATGATGTAATGTATGGTGATTAACATAACATAATAAAAAAACTTAAAAAAAATAAAAAATAAAGAGACAGTGAGCCACTCTTACCTGTTCTGGGGATGGTGAGAACCCTCACAAAGTCCAAGTTCCCAGATGCCAGCCAAAGGCTAACTTTGTAAGTGGTCTTTCTACAGATAAGTGGTCAGGCCCACCATGTGAGCTTTTTTCTAACACACTATCCCTAGCTGAAAGGGCACAGGACTCAGGGAAAGAAAGGGCTGTAGGAAAAGCATCATTTGGCAAGAGCTGTGACTATTCATGGCAGGATACAACCAGCTCAAGACCAGCTCAAGACCACTCCTGCACTGTGACAAGAAGCCGAGGGTTAAATATCCCAACTTCCCTTTCTGCCAGCCCTCCAGATGACTGGCAGGCTCCTGCTAGTAGCTGAAGCCAACCAAAAGTCAGAGGGCAAGGGAGTCTGCTGATGCAGACCATACAGAATCCTGGGGCAAAGAGTAGGGTAGGGAAGTATGGAGTTGTAAAGTGAAGTTATCCCACATACCAGGCAAAGACTTTCAACTAAGAGCTATTACTAATTCATCAGCATTCGTGAAGGATACACTCTACTTTAAAGACATGATACAATCCAATAATAACATTTTAAGAAAGTATTTCAAGAGCACTGAATTTGAAATTTACAAAATTCCATATATTATGCATAGGCTTCCTAAATACAATGTCTCTAATCTTAAGAGAGATAATATCGATGTCATATTTTTAAAAGAAAAATATTCAAACTAGATATACTCTCACTCTTCCCTTTTTCTTTTCTCCTTCTTTGGAATTTGCATTGTTATATTAAAACTCTAACTGCCTATATGCCTAGTTAGATATAGGACAAGAATAGTACCAATCTCAAAATGACACAGGAAAAGAGAATAATTTCCAAAGAGGACCTTATATTTTTAAATTCAGGAATTTGCCATATTCGACATGGTCGTTTGGATTGGTTGAACACTGACAGCACATTTGATCTGTCAGTGATTTTTAATTTAGGACTCCACATCCTGTTGTTCTTGGTGGAACCACAAAGACTCATAAACTGTCTTATTTATAGCACTCTCAAAGAGCCTTGTAATCTATAGCAATTAAATATTTTTAGTGAGTATTAGTGACAACATCTAAAACTCTGCATGCTATCAGGAACACAACAGATTTCAGAGTGAAAGCAATCAAAACTGACCTTCAGACTATTTTCTAAGACAGGAACATACTTTTGGGATGACTGAAAGAAAGATATATGTTTCCATCCCATTCCAAAGGGTATAGAAAAGGATTTGCATTACTTGAAAATTTCCTTGGCAACAAACATTCACATACACAAATACACAAACAGGCTCTTTCAAATGTTTAAAGTTGATTACTTGTTAGGACCATCTCTAACCACAATCTTGTCCAAGTTTGCAGTATAAATGTATAGTACCTGTTTGACTCTGAAACGAGAATGTTCATACACCTGAAGGCTTAGATGGTTCAATACCACTCAGAGAATAAATATGAAAGCCTGGCCATGAAATAACCTGAATTCACCCTTCTGTGTGCTGAAAGGGGAATTCTGAGAAAAGAGTCACATATTCATTCATCAAAATTGCCAAGTGTGATCTTTGCATTTGCCAAATTCTCTTGTAAGGAAGGATAGTATCCTATTGTGACTATATCCATTTGTTTGGGAGCCATGAGTTTTAATCCTGGCTTAGGCACTTGGGTAATTATGTGATTGTAGTCAAATTTTGGTTGGACTCTCTGAATCATTCCTCTTCTATAGTAAAGGGAGAATAATGTTTAGCTCTCAGGGTTATTTTAAGCATAAAGTGAATGTGTGTGTATCCCTTTTTCATGACAGGCTGTGAACACTGTGGCTATGAGGACAGGTGTCTAGACTCCCTCTGTCTTTTTGTCTTGCCATCCTTAGGGGTTTGTCCTTGTATACACAGTCCTAGGTGGATGACCACCAAGTCCATATTCAATTCAACAGGAAAGGTAAAAGGAGAGATGGAGAGCATACCCCGTGCCTATGAGAGCACAACCTAGGACTCCCACACATCACTTCTGCCCACATTGTTTCAGCCAGAAAGTTGGTGACATAGCCACACCTAACCACAAGGGCAGATGTGGCCATGAACGCAGCTCTAAGCACTATTAATATGAAACAAGTAGAAGACCGTATTGAGAACAACTTAAAAATATCTTTCATAGATAAAATTAAAAATAAAACAATATCTAGAAAATTATAAAAAAATTTAAAAAGTAAAAGGATATAGGAGTGCTTCTAATTATGGCAAATAAAGAGTTTAGTGATATAAAACTGAATAAAATCATTAAAATAGCTATTCTGGGAGCTCTAAATCAACCACAGGCAAAGAAAAAGTTGAGAACATTTACTCTTGGAAAACTGGCAGAGCTCTGAGTAGTAACAGTAGGAGTCTGTGGCCTTTTTGTGGAGGTTGTTCCCATAGTACCAGTTCCAGAGTCAGGTGTGTTAGTTTTACCAGTAAGGCTGACTAAAAACAGTAGCTTTGGGGTACCATAGGGCACTGACTTGATCTGGGGTTAGCAGCAGAAATTCATAGCTTTGCCACCAAAAATTGGCACAGTCAACTGGGAACAAGAGGGAAAACTCACAGGTTTTCTAGCCTGAGCACATGCTCCCAGCTAGGTTAAGTGGTGAGTTTACCAGATAATAAACCAGGAGATCCTGGGTATGATAGAGCCATGGGAGGCCTGAGATAAGCTCTCCAAAGATTCCTAGCTGGCTGGAAAACTATGAAGGTATGGGGGAAAACCACGAGAGCCAGTGGAAAATGAAGGCCAAAGAAGAACTGGGAATAGCTATAACTCTGAAAACATCCCCCAAACCATACACGTATTGACTGGCAGAAGCTATATAATTTGGAAGTATTTGAGCCCAGACACTGACCAAATCTTTGGCTGATTCAGACACAGCAATGACCCCTCAGAAGCCAGGCTGTAAGTAAAAATTAAAAAAAAAAAAACGAAAACCTGATTTGACATCAACAGCTGTACACTGCAGTAGAGAACGTTTTCCACCGTTTAAGTCTATGCAACTTACCAAAAAAAAAATCTAACAACTTAAGTGTTTTCAACATAAAATTACAATACACTCAAAGAAACAGTGAACTATACTCATAAAAATAACAGTGGAGAGAAACAGACTCTGAATGATCCCCAGTATTGAGTACAGCAAAAACCACTTCAATGCAGCTATTATAAATATGTTCTAAGAGTTAAAGAAAAATCTGATGATGATTCAGTGAAAAGGGAACTTTAATACATAAAGAGAATGTATAAAAACACTAAAGTCCAGAGCTGAACAATACAGTAACTGAAAAGAAAAATTCCCTAAAAAGTCCTCAATGGCAGATTTGAAAGGAAAAGAGCAAGAATCAGTGAACTTGAAGATAAAGCAAGAAGGAAGGGGGCTCCTGGGTGACTCAGTCAGTTCAGTTTCCAACTCTTGATTTCAGTTCAGGTCACAATCTCAGGGTCGTGAGATCAAGCCCTGTGTAGGGCTCTGTGCTGGGTGTGGAGCCTGCTTAAGATTCTCTCTTTCTCTCTCTCTCTCCCCCTCTCTCTTTGCCCCTCCCCCACTAGCACACATGCTCTCTCTAAGAAAAAAAAAGTATTAAAAAAAAAGCAATAGGTAGAATGTAATGATACAGCAATGATTTAGCCAATCCACAGAAAGGAGAAAAAAAAATAGAACAAAAATGAACAGATCCTCAGAGACCTGTGAGACCACATCAGGTGTACCATGCACCAAAATAGGTGTCATGGGATCTCTAAAGTGGAGAAGATACAGAAAGTGGAAGAAAATATTTGAAGAAATACTGGCTCAAACTTCCCAAATTTGATGGAAAACATTTATCTACATTTCCAAAAAGTACAATGAATCTAAGTAGGATACCAAAAGATTCATACCAAACATATCATAGTCAAACTGCTGAAAGATAAGAACAAAACTTTTAAAGGAGTAAGAGAAAATTCATTCACATTTGAAGAAAAATACAATTAAAGCCTGGAAGAAATGATGGAGGCCATAAGGTAGTAGAATGACATATTCAAAGTCCTAAAAGAAAAAAGAATACTTGTTATCAAGAGTTCTATCCAGAAAAAGTACCAATCAAAAAAAAGAAGGAAGGAAGGAGGTATTTGCAGATAATTTTTTTAAAATAGTGGGAGAATTTATTGCTGGCAGACTAGCCCTGCAAGAAATATTAAAGAAATCCATCAGGCCAAAAGGAAATGACACAGAGAGCAAATAAATTGAATCATGTAGAGGTGGGAAGAACACTAGAAATGGTAAATATGTGGGTAAACATTAAAGACTCTCTGTGTATGTGTGTATATATTCATATTGTTTTTTTCTCTCAAATAATTTTTAAAAACCTAGTACTGTTAAAAGAAAATTATAATTCTATTAGTGTAATGTAGGGTTTATTATATATACACACACATACACACATGCATACACACAACTACACAGTATCATAACTCAAAGATGAAGAAAGGAAGGGACATATATCAAGAGTTTACTTGTTATATTTTACCAGCATTAAATCAGTACAAACTTGAAGTAGACTGTGGCAAATGAAGATGCATATTCTAATTCATAAAGCAACTAGTAATAAAATAACACAAAAATATAAGAAGTCAACAGAATACAGTAAACTGATTTTCAATAAGATTAGCAAGAACCAAGGGGGAAATAGTTCTTTCAAAAAACAGTGCCGGAACAACTGGAAATCCACTTTTGAAATGAATGGTAGTGGAAGCTCAACTCACAATATATCTAAAAATTAATTCAAAAATGGATCAAAGACCCTAAATCTAAGAGCTAAAACTGTACGACTCTAAGAAGAAAACGTAGGGGAAAAGACACAAATGTAGTGAAAAGAAGGGGCACATGTACCCCAATGTTCATAGCAGCAACGTCCACAATAGCCCAGCTGTGGAAGGAGCCGAGATAACCTTCAACAGATGAATGGATAAAGATGATGTGGTTCATATACAATGGAATATTATTCAGCCATCAGAAAGGATGAATACCCACTATTTGCACTGACATGGCTGGAACTAGAGGGGATTATGCTAAGTGAAGTAAGTCAAACAGAGAAAGACAATTACCATATGGTTTCACTTATATGTGGAACATAAGCAATAGCTTGGAGGACTACAGGGGAAGAGAGGGAAATATGAAGGGGGAGAAATCAGAGAGGGAGATGAACCATGAGAGACTATGGACCCCGGGAAATGAACCGAGGGTCTCAGAAGGGAGGGAGGTGGGGCGAGGGGGTAACAGGGTCATAGGTATTAAGGGGGCAAGTGTTGTGATGTGCACTGGGTGTTATATGTAACTAACGAATCACTGAACACTACATCAAAAATTAATGATATACTATACAGTGGCTAACTGAACATAATAATAATAAAAAAGAAAACATGGGGGAAACCTTCATAACTTTGGATTTGACAGTAGTTTCTTAGATATGACATCAAATGTATAAACAATAACAAAAAATGGACAAATTGAAATTTACCAAATTTTAAAACATCTGTGCTTCAAATGACACTATCAAGAAAGTGAAAAGAAAACATACAGAATGGAAAAAAACATTTGCAAATCATATATCTAATAAAGATATAAAAAATAATATATCTAAAATATGTAAAGAACAATTACAACTCTAATAAAGACAAATAACCCAATTTAAAAGTGGACAAATAACTGGAATACACTTTCTCTAAAGGAGATATACAAATAGCCAATAACTCTGAAAAGATGCTCAATATCACTAATCATTAGGGAAATGCATATCAAAACTAAAATGGGACAGCATCTCATACACATTAGATGGCTACTATAAATAAATAAAAAACAACAATGTTGGCAAGGACATGGAGAAATTTGAGCCCTTGTGCACTGTCAGTGGGAATTTAAAATAGTAAAGCTGCTGTAGAGAAAAGCATGGCAGTTCCTCAAAAAAATTAAAAATAGAATTACCATATGATCCAGCAATTCCACTTCTGATTATATCTCCAACAGAATTGAAAGCAGAGTCATTGAAAGCAAAGTCTTGAAGAAATGGCTATACACCCGTATTCATAGCAGCATTACTCACGTAAGCCAAAACATGGAAGCAACCCAAGTGTCCATTGACAGATGAATGGATAAGCAAAATGTGGTATATGCATACAATAGAATATCATTCAGCCTTAAAAGGAAGGAAATTCTGAGACAAGCTACAAAATGGATGACCCTTGAGGACATATGCAAAGTGAAAAAAGCCACAGGCAAAAAGGCAAATATTTTATGATTTTACTTATATGAGGTTCTTAGATTTTTCAAAATTATACAGACAGAAAGTAAAATTGTGGTTACCAGGGGCTGGGGGCAAATGGAAGGTATTATTGTTTAATGAGGGTATACAGTTTCCATTTCACAAGAAGTAAAGAGTTATGGAGATGCATGGTAGTGATGGTTGCACGACATTATGAATATATTTAATATCACTGATTGTACATTTAAAAATGGCTGATATGGTCACTTTTATGTCATATCTATGTTACCACAATGAAAATATTTTTTTTAAGATTTTATTTATTTATTTGCGAGAGAAAGAGAATGAGAGATAGAAAGCACGAGAGGGAAGAGGGTCAGAGGGAGAAGCAGACTCCCTGCTGAGCAGGAAGCCCGATGTGGGACTCGATCCCGGGACTCCAGGATCATGACCTGAGCCGAAGGCAGTCACTTAACCAACTGAGCCACCCAGGCGCCCAGAAAATATTTTTTTAAAAGGAGTTTAGCTACAAAATCTTCTCTGATAAGTATGGATAAAGGAAAAAATGTGAGTGATAAGATGGATAAATAACCAAAGATAAAAATAGAAGTGAGTAGTGTCAAGAAGACTTAAACACAAAAGAGCTATGAATTATATATATATATATATATATATATATATATATATTATAACTATTATATATATAAGTTTAGGGCAAATGACATTTCATTTCATTCACTAGTAAAGCATACAGAAGGCAGAATTATTTAATACCTGTTTTGTATTACCTCTATCAAGGAGAATGACTATCATTTTGAAAGCATGAAACAAATATTGATAGGAAAGAAATGAATCACAAAATAAGGAAGCAGATTATGAGAGAGGGTCTAACTACCTTATCTGAATTCAATTTTCCTGTACTCTGGAAATTATATGCTCAGATTCCCAACTCAACTCCCCATCAAAAAAAAAAAAAAAGGAAAAAATTACAGATGATATTGCTAACCTATTGCCACTGGTCTCTAAGGAAGTGGGAAAGATAATAGTCATAACCCTGTGGTTCCCAAACTGTGTAGAAGGACATCATGAAACAGTCTAATGTTCAAGGAAAACACATGCTTGACATCTGTTGGACACAGAGGAAAATACCAGCCTGAGGTAGTTCACAGTTTCAACAATAGATAGTACTACATTCCTTTCAATAGCATAGTATCTTTGGGAAGCTGGTTGTTCCGGCTGTTGCTAGGATAAAAAGCAAGTACCATGTAAAAAATCAAGGTGGAACAGGAAGGAAAAGCAGCCTCCTTCATACTCATACCACAGTCAGCATTTCCTGGGCCCTTTGTTCACTCCTGTCTACTGTGAGTGTACCCATCACTTCTGCTGACTAGGTTTCAAGCTCTTTTTTTTTTTTTTTAGAAATTGTTTTATAAATAGACCTCTTATACAAAAAAGAAACCTATACAGAGGTTTCAAGCTCTTTTAAAGGCAGGAATCTCGTCATATTTTTTTTTAATTGAATGAACTCCCTGAGTTTCTGTAGATACTGAGTTTCTAACTTTGCCCAGTGTTTTGTAAATTTTGTGAAACACACACCCAAAACAACAGCAGCAACTACTAGAAGTGGTTGAACAAATGTATTCAACAGTAAGGATCACAATTTTAAAAAGAACATTTAAATATATACATAGATATATGTATGTGTGTATTTGTGTGTGTGTGTGTGTGTGTGTGTGTGTGTGTGTGTGTCAAGTCAAGGCACTTCCATATATATATATATATATATATATATGGAAGAAGAGGAACATAAACCTTTTTTTAACTATTAAAAATTGGAAGAATTTGGAAAGACAAGAAGATTCAGCCCAGAGAAGGAAAGACAAAATAGAAAAGCAAATGTCTACCACTACCAAGAAATGTAGGCCAGGTGAACCAAACTGTCCAGTTTTGCCTGAGGTATAGTTCCTAGACCGTGTCTTAGATGTAAGAGTAGGTAGAAAAAAGGGGAGATGTCAATATTTTCACACAAAATTAGTGGCAGAACCAATCAAAAATTGCTAAGATTCAGTATGTTATATGTAATGTTCTCACAAAATGATGATCTACAACTGACATCCAAAGCAATATGTTGGAATTCCTGTTGCATAGAAATCAGTCAATTCTATAGTTAATCAATGAATAGCAAATATTAATTAAATTCTCAGTGAAATCCAGATTTATGTTTAGACTGTATTTACACAGAAAGGCAATTACGAAAGTACTTTCCCAAAAGAAGCATAAATGCCTACCATTTTACTTATACTAACATCCAGAGAGACCAAATAAAACACAGGATACTGAATATAAACTACACAGGTACAAAATCTGAATATGTCTTGTTAATCATTAGCTACACCCTGCCTTCCACTACCTCAAAATCTAGTATGGTTGCTGTGGAGCCCAATATTTTCTGACTTATTTCTCTCTCCCTTAAATGTAGATAACACAGTTCCAAGCATGCTTGTTTATGATGATTTGTCCTGACTTAGGGCATTCCCTTGCACTGTGACTCATGATAGTCCCAGGACACCCCAAGGAGAACATGCATTGTACAATATGTTGCAGAGGGCACCTTACCACATGTTCTCAGCAGGCATTTCTTAGAAATTCTGGAAAAGGTAAGGATATATGATCTTAGAGTAAATATATATCAATCATCAATATGCTATAAAACTGTAAGACTGCAGTTGACCTTGAGAAGTCAAGTCAAGGCACTGGAGAATGGTGTTGAAAAGTCAAAAGACACTAAGATGTAATCTTTGACTTCCAGGAGTTAAAAATAGAAATGTGAGAGATACTTAAATAACTAATACAACTGGCAAAAGAAATATCAAATATAGGAATTATATGCTATGATAAACAGTGGTAATAGCTATAACATCAATAACCAACAAATAATAGCATGGTACCCATAAAATTGGGGGGATGGAAGGACATAACTCATAAAAAATAAGAATAAATCTCACATGTGTTATAGAAAATTGGCTGGGAATGTCCTTGCTTGGTGGGGTGACCAATCATTTTGTTTCAACCAGTAGTGTTGATTTTTGCACTGAAAGTCCTCTGTCACTGGAAATTCCAATGTCTGGGGGAAAACCAGGACGCTGGTCGCCACACTAGTGATTCCATTCTAACAATATGTTTTAAATTTCCCACTACTAACATAATCGCCATTTCAATAATCTAATCAAGGAAAAAGAACACAAGTTTCATTTAGTGTAATTTTTTTTTCCATTTCCCACCTAAATTCTCCACCTTGTGCCTAAGCCTTTCTGATGGGTTCTCAATGGAGAAAGAAAATAACAAGACACTCTTCCCTGCGTGATGTTTCATCCACCAGCACAGAGCCAGAGTTCACTTACTTTTGCTGCAGCCCAGTGGATTGTTCACATCCAAATGGCTTGCACTGGGAACACAAGTATCACACTTGGATCCAGTGACAAATCGTTTACAGAAACACTGGCCTGTGACCAAGTGACAGGTTTCATTCAAGGCTCCTGAGAGATGACAATTGCAAGGCTGACATCTGAAAACAAGACAAACAAACCATCAAAGAGAATAATGTTTTGATTAATAATTCATAGTATAAGTTACATCTATCAATAACATTGTGAAATAAGATGGCCTGTTTTAGCCAATATACTGAAAAGAACACTTAAGCTAAACAAATAAACACAACATCAAACAAGACAGAAAAAGAATCTTTAACAAAATGTTGCTCACGATAAAATCTCAATGAAGCCTTCCCTTTGTAAACTAATTAATGGCAAAAAAAGTGTTATATTGTTTTTTTTCATGCCACGATACATCTTCTGGATTATTTTGAACGCCAGTTGTTCAATTAAGAATACTGTAAATTTTGCTTTCTCACAAAAGCAGTTTTTCTGACAGCTAAAAATTTAAATTGGGTACCCATAAATCATCTTTGCAAGTATCTATCAGGTTATGAAGTAGAACACTGGGTGTGATAACCATGGATCTCCTTAAAAATCTTGAAACTCTATAGTTTTATAAAGACTAAATTTCACTAAGAAGAGAGTTTGAGGAAGACATGTTCCGGTACTGCTGATGCCTTA